>NW_023277141.1:0-300000 GCF_003668045.3 Cricetulus griseus
ATCAGCGTTCATCATGCATAGGGTGGAAGTAGCATACACCCACAGATAAACACTGATCTGAACTGGAATCCATTTGCAGAGAAGGAGTAGTGATGAGCATAGTGGAATGACCAGGCTGGTGAAAACCACAGAAACAGCTGACCTGGACTAGGAGGGAGCTCTCAGCCCCCAGACTGATCCCTGGGAATCCAGCATGGAAATCATTCTGAATCCATGAATGTGGGTGTCAGTGAGGAGTTCTCAGATGTCTATCAGGGCTCTTGTAGTAGATCAGTACTTATCCCTAGCATAGGAATGGAATGTGGGAGCCCTTTTCACATAGAGGGATACTCCCTCAGCCTAGATGGTGGGGGAGAGCCTAGATCCCATGCCAAGGGATATGGCAGACTCCAAAGACCAACCATGAAGACCTAACACTCCCTGCAGAGCAGAATTAATATGGGATAGGTAGGGCATTAGTAGGGCCCCGGGGAAGATGGGAGGTAGAGGGAACTGCGATTGAAATTTAAAACCATCTTTTTTTCTAATTTATATAAAAATAGAAAAAAAGCTGAAAATACAACAACTAATGTAACAAAATGTGTAAGTAAACACCAGGAAGCCTTACACCTTCACAAACAGTACAAGCAAATTGGGGTTGTCTCCATTTTGAGAACCGCATCATAAGGGATACATGTATGTGGTCATCAATCAAATGGAATGGTTTAATGATGAATTCACTTACATGTGTACTGGACTGAAGCCATAGTAGTTTACTGTGGGGAAGTAGAAGTAAAATTCGTTAGAGCCTGTGAGAGACTCCTGCCTTCTGTCTAAGTCCAAGAGGAAATAATGTGAAGATATAAGTGGGTGTGGTTGGTTTGAAATTTGAAGATGTAATAGATACCTACAGGCACATCATAAGTGTTTCCTGGCAACTCGGACAGAAAAATCACTGCCCATATCATGGGCCCTAGAAACAGGGAGCAAATGAGATGTAGTTTTACACTTGGGGATTTTAATATCCTAAGGTATGTGACATGATACAACATTTAATATCACCATACAATAGAGTTGATACCCCATATGATACAATGACAAAATGTTTGGGCATTTCCAAGCAACTGGAGCTGTTCAGAAACAGTCTACGAAGGACCTGCTCCAAATCTTTTATTAGTAGATTTTTCTCTTCCATAAGAAGTAACAACCTATCGTGGATTCTCTATTTAATTCAGTACCCCACCTTTTAATTGGATTATTTGGTGTTTTGGTGACTAGCTTCTTCAGTTCTTTGTATATTTTAGAAATAATCCCGTGGCTAGAAGTGGGTTTAGTTAAGATCTTTTCCCATTCTGTGGGCTGCTGTCTTTTCTTGCTGACTATGTCTTTTGCCTTACACAATCTTCTCAGTTTCAAGAGACCCCATTACTGAATTGACCATCTGAGTGTCTTGCTATTGTTATGTTCAGGAAGTTCTCTGATATACAAATTCATTCAATGCTAACTCCCCATTATTCTGCTAAGTGGTTCATGTGGCTGAATTTATATTGAAGTCTTTGGTCCATTGAGACTTTAGTTTGGTCAATAAACGAATAAAATTTCTTAAAGACACTCAACATCCTTAGCATTTGGAGAAATGTAAATCATAACAACTCTGAGATATCATCTTACACCTGCCAGAAGAGTTAGAGAAAAAAATCAACACAGACTGTTTATGCTGGAGAGGTTGTGGAGAATGGGCAACATTTCTATGTTGCTGCTGGGAGTGAAAACTTGTACAACCATTTTGGCAGTCAGTATGGACTTTTTTCTGAAAATTCTGTATCAATCTTCTTCACCATCTAGTAATTCTACTCTTTGCACATACCCAAAGATATACATTCATACAACACCAACATCTGTAAATCTATGTTCATAACAGCAGTGTTTGTAATAGCAAGAATCTGTAAACAACTAAGATGTCCTTCGACTAAAGGATGGATAAAGAAAATGTGATACATTTAATCAATGGAGTACTACTCACTGGACAAAAAAACTATGGAAACTGTCATGGTGCTTTTTCTTTAGACATTCTGGGCCTCCTGAAACTGAACAAGATTCTGTAAGGCAAAAGACATAATCAGCAAGATAAGACAGCAGTGCAAAGAATGGGAAAAGATCTTCACCAACCCCACATCTAGCCAAGGGCAAATTTCTAAAACATACAAAGAACTGAAGAAACCAGTCAACAAAACACCAAATAATCACCCTCACTCGCTGCCACCAGCTTGCTGCGCCTAGTGCCCTCCCACAGCCACCCTGCAGAAATTCTTTGAGTACCCACACTCCTTTGCCAGATGAGACCAGTGTCCCGGGTGCTGGCTCCTCATGTCACTCGGGCCTATGCCAAAGATGTAAAATGTGGTGCAAATGCTTGATCCTTAAAGCTTCAAGTTGTAGACCTTTTAGCCGATGCTATAGCTGTTACTATGGGGCCAAAGGGAAGAACAGTGATTATTGAACAGAGTTGAGGAAGTTCCAAAGTAACAAAAGATGGGGTCACTTTTAAAATACAATTGATCTAAAGGATAAATACAAAAAATATCAGAGCTAAACTTGTTCAAGATGTGGCCAATAACTCAAATGAAGAGGCTGGGATGGCACTACCACTGCTACTGTTCTGGCACGTTCAACTGCCAAGGAAGGTTTTGAAAAGATCAGCAAAGGGGCTAATCCAGTAGAAATCTGGAGAAGTGTGATGTTGGCTGTTGATGCTGTAATTGCAGAACTAAAAAAAACAATCTAAACATGTGACAACCCATGAAGAAATTGCTCAGGTTGCTACAATTTCTGCAAATGGACACATAGACATTGGAAACATCATATCTGATGCAATGAAAAATGTTGGAGGGAAAGGCGTCATCACACTGAAGGATAGAAATACCCTGAATGATGAATTAGAAATTATTGAAGGCATGAAGTTTGAAAGAAGATGTATTTCTCAGACATCAATAGGTCAAAAATGTGAATTCCAAGATGCCTATGTTGTGCTGAGTGAAAAGAAAATTTCTACTGTCCAGTCCATTACACCTGCTCATGAAGCTAATGTTCATAGGAAAAAAAATGGTCATATTTGCTGAAGATGTTGATGGAGAAGCTCTAAGCACACTGGTTTTGAACAGGCTAAAAGCTGGTCTTCAGGTCGTAGCAGTTAAAGATCCAGGTTTTGGGGACAATAGGAAGAATAAGCTTAAAGATACGGCTATTGCTACTGGTGGTGTGCAATTTGGAGAACAGGGGCTAAAACTAAATCTTGATGATGTTCAAGGTCATGATTTAGGAAAATTTGGAGAAGTCATTGTCCCCAAAGATGAAGCCATGCTTTTGAAAGGAACTGATGACTAAACTCAAATTGAGAAACGCATTCAAGAAATCACTAAGCATCTAGACATCACAACTAGTGAATATGAAAAGGAAAAGCTAAACAAACACTTGCTAAACTTTCAGATGGAGTAGCTGTGTTTAAGGTTGGAGGAACAAGGGACGTTGAAGTGAAGGAGAAGAAAGACAGAGTTACAGATGCTCTCAATGCTGCAAGAGCAGCTGTTGAAAAAGACATTGTTTTAGGAGTTAGCTGTGCTCTGCCTCCATGCATCCCAGCCTTGGACTCCTTAAAGCCTTCAAATGAAGATCAGAAAATAGGTATAGAAATTAATAAAACAGCACTCAAAATTCCTGCAGTGACAATTGCTGAGAATAAAGGTGTTGAATAATCTTTGAGAGATGAGAAAATTCTGCAGAGTTCCTAGGGAGTTGGTTATGAGGCTATGCTCAGGGATTTTGTTAACATGGTAGAATAGGGAATCATTGATCCAACAAAGGTCAATGAGTCAACAATTCTTAAACATAGGATGGCTTGTTCTATGGTGTGTGTTTTCATTAATCATTTTATAAACATTGTTTCTAGGTTGTAAGAACTGCTTTACTAGATGCTGCTGGGGTGGCCTCTTTGCTAACTTCAGCAGAAGCTGTAGTGACCGAAATTCCTAAAGAACAGAAGGACCTTGGAATGTGCACACACTCCTTTAATCCTAGCACTTGGGAGGCAGAGGCAGGCAGATCTCTGTGAGTTCGAGGCCAGCCTGGTCTCTGGAGTTTGTGCCAGGATAGTCTCCAAAGCTACACAGAGAAACCCTGTCTCGAAAAACAAACAAACACAAAAACAACAAAAAAAAAGACATTTGTACATTCCTGAAAAAAAACCACCAAATAATCCAATTAAACTTGTGGTGCAGACCTAATAAAGAATACTCAATAGGTTTTTACTTTTTAAGAGAAACATCTACTAATAAATGACTTGGATCAGGTCCTTCACAGACAATATTTAGTGAGAGTAGGTAGCCTCATGTTGGTTAATAGTTCCAGTTGCTTCAAAATGCCCAGACCTTTTGTCATAGGCTCATGTGGAGGATCTACTCCATTGGATGGTGATATTAAAAGTAGCACATGTGTATATGCCTTAAGATATTAAAATCCCCAAGTAAAAACTGCATCTCAGATGCTCTCTGTTTCTTGGGCCCATGATATGGGCAGTGAGATTTCTGTCACACTTGCCAGGAAACACTTATGATCTGTCTGTCACAATCTCTTATATCGTCAAATACTAAACCAAACACAGTCACCCATGACCTCACATTATATGCTCCTGGACTTAGACAGGAGGCACAAGTCTGTCTTGGGTATAAGTATTTTTATTCTGCTGCCCCACAGTAACCTACAATGGCTTCAGTCCAGTACACAGGAATGTAAATCCATCAATGTACCATTCCAGCTGATTGATGACCACTTAAGATATATCCCATATGCTGCAGTACCCAAATGGAGACAACCCTAATTTTCTTGTAAGTGTTAGGAAGGTTTAAGTTTCCTGGTGGTTCACTCATACATTTCGGTACATTATTTGTTGTACTTTTCTGCTTGTTTTCCTTTATATTTATTGAAATTAGAAGCAATTTTGTTTTACATGTCAATCCCAGTACCCTCTACCTCCCCTACTCCCTTGCCCCCCACTACAATGCTAACTATCCCATAAGATTTCTGCTCCCCAGCAAGAGTGAAGTCTTCCTCTCGGGTGGGGCTTCAGTGTCTGTCATATCCTTTGGGATAATGCCTAGGCCCTTGCCTGCAGTCTAGACTGAGAGAGCATCACCCTATGTGGAATGGGCTCCAAAACTCCATTGCTATGCTAGGGATAAATACTGATCTACTACAAGGGGCCCTATAGATTTCTCAGGCCTCCTCACTGACACGCACATTCATGGGGTCTGATCAGTTCCATGCTGGTTTCCCAGGGATCATTCCCACTGTTCAAATCAGCTGGGATTTTTTGCTTTTCAAGGCTGATCTTGACCAATTTTCTCATGACACCTCCTTCTCTGTAACTGGATTTTAGTTCAGTTCACTGTTTAGTTGTGGGGATCTGCTTATATTTCCATCAGATGCAGAATGAAGGCTATAGGATGGCATATAAGTTAGTAATCAATCTCATCATCAGCAGAGGGCATTTAAGGTAGTATCTCTACTGGTGCTTATATGATTAGTTAGTGTTATCCTTGTAGCTCTCCAGACATTTTCTTGTGCCTCATTCCTCTTTAAACTCATACTGACTCCCTCTCTGATTGTATCTCTTAATTTGCTTTCTCTATGTTCCCCTATAAAACCAGAATCTCTTCTGTAAGGCAAAAACACCCAGCAATACAAAAACGGCAGCCCACGGAATGGGAAAAGATATTCACCAACCCCATAACTGACAGAGGAATGATCCACATAATTTACAATGAACACATGAAGCTGGGTTCCAAAGCACCAAAAAATCCAATTAAAAATTGGAGTACAGAAAGAAAATCTCAAGTTCAACAAATCCCTAACACAAAATATCCAAGAAATATGTGATACCCTGAAAAGACCAAACCTAAGAATACTAGGTATAGAAGAAGGTGAAGAAATCTAACTCAACGGCAAAGAAAACATATTCAACAAAATGATAGAAGAAAACTTCCCCAACCTAAACAAAGACATGCAAATGAAAGTACAAGAAGCCTAAAGGACTTCAAATAGACTGAATCAAAAAGCATGTCTCCTCCACACATAGTAATCAAAACACAAAACATACAGAATAAAGAGAAAATATTAAGAGCAGTAAAGGAAAAAGGACAAGAAACATATAAAGGCAATCCTATCAGAATTACACAAGACGTATCCATGGAAAATCTGAAAGACAGAACATCCTGGATAGATATTATACCTACAGTAAGAGACCACAGAAGCCAGCCCATCCTACTATACCCAGCAAAGCTTTCAGTCAATATAGATAGAGAAAACAAGATATTATATGAGATAACGAGATTCAAACAACACATATCCACCAATCCAGCCATACAGAATGTTCCATAAGGAAAACTGCAACCCTAGGAACTTAACTACAACCAGAAAAATATAGGCAATAGATAATCTTATTTTACAAACAGCCAAAAGGAAAAAAAAAAGGGGAAGAATCCCACACATAATTTGACCACCACCACCAAATACAAAACAAACAAGAAGGAACAACCAATGGTCATTAATATCCCTCAACATTAATGGTCTTAACTTGCCTATAAGATGTGTTACATTTACATAATGGAGTGCTATTCACCTGAAAAAAAAAATGGAATCTTGAAACTTGCAGGAAAATTAATGGATCTAGAAGAAACCATTCTGAGCGAGGTAACCCAATCGCAAAAAGACAAACATGTTATGTACTCACCCATATGCGGATTTTAGACATAGAGTAAGCCTAAAATCCACACTGCCAAAGAAGCTAATAAACATTGAGGTCGCTAAGAGAGACATACACGGTGCCCTGGAGAAGGGGAGAGGTTCAAGATCTGCTGAGCAAATTGGGAGCATGGGAAGACGGGGAAGGGAGCTAGGATAATGAGAAGGGAAGAGGAAGAGGGATGTTGAGGAAATGAGGGAGCAGAAAATATGAGTCAGGGGAAGAATACACGATAACAAGAATGGATATATCATAATAGAGGGAGAAATTTTGGGTTTACAGAGAAATCAGTCACTAGGGAAATGTCTGGAGATCTACAAAGATGACAAGCACTATCTCAGCAACTGAGGAGAGGCTTCCTTAAATGACCTTCCCTGATAATGAGATTGATGACTGACTTATATGCCTTCATCCACCAGCCGGTAGAAGTAGAAGCAGACACCCATAACTAATCAACGATCTGAACTGGAACCCAGATGCAGAGAAGGACCAGTGAAGATCACAGAAGTCCAGAACATGCTGGTGAAACACACAGAAACATTTGACCTGAACATCTGGGAACTCTTGCTCCCCAGTCTGATAGCTGGAACACTAGCATGGAACTGATTCAGACTCCAGGAACATGGATTTCTGTGAGGAAACCTCAAAAATCTATGGAACATCCTGTAGAAGCCGAGTATTTATCCCTAGCATTGGTGTGGACTTTGGGAGCCCAGTCCATATACAGGAATACTACTGCGCCAAGACACACGGGGGTGGGCCTAGGCCCTACCACAAAGGAAACAAAAGACTCTGATGACACCCTATGGAAGGCCTCACCATCCAGGGGGAGCAGAAAAGATAAGTTACAGATAAGGTCTTAGTTGGGGGGGGGGGCGTCGGGGAGGACAGTGGGAGAAGGGAAATGGGATTTTCATCTAAAACAATCTTGTTTCTAATTGAAATTTTAAAAAGTTGAAAAAAAGACACAGATTAGCAGAAGGGATAAGAAGACAGAATCCATCTTTCTGCTGCATACAAGAAACACACCTCAACTTCAAAGACAGATGGTACCTAAGAATTAAACTTTGGGAAAAGATTTTCCTATCAAATTGACACAAAAAAACAAGAAGCGGTAGCAATCCTAATATTCAACAAATTGGACTTTAAACTAAAATCAATCAAGAGATGAAGGAGGCCACTTCCTACCCAGCACAGGAGAAAACCATCAGGATGAAGTCTCAAATCTGAACATTTTTGCCCCAAATATAAAGGCATGAATCTTTGCAAAGTAGCATTACTAAAAATCAAATTATACATAAAACCACACACACATATAGTGGGAGATTTCAACACCCCACTCTCACCACTGGACAGGAACACCAGACAAAAATTTAACAAAGAAACACAGGAACTAATAGAAGTTATGGACCAATTGGACTTAACAGGTATCCATAGAACATTCCCTCCAAACACAAAGCAATATGCCTTCTTCTCAGTGCCACATAGAACCTTCTCTAAAACTGAACACATACTTGGCAACATAGCAAACATCAACAAGTATAAAAAATTGAAATAACAACCTGTATCTTTTCAAACCATTATACTTTAAAGTTAGGATTCAACAACATCATGAATTGCAGAAAATATACAAAATCATGGAAATTAAATAACACCCAATTGCACAACTCCTGGGCCCATGAAGAAATAAAAGAAAAAATTAAAGTTTTCATAGAATTCAATGAGAATGCAGACACAACATACCCAAACTAATGTGAAACTTTGAAAGCAGTGATAAGAGGAAAGTTCACAACGCTAAGTAACCACATTAAGAAAGAGGAGAATAATCACACTGGAGAATATAAACACAACTGAAAGCATTAGAACACAAAGGGGCCAATACACCCTGAGGAGCAGATGTCAGGAATTAATCAAATTGTGGGCTGAAATCAATAAAATGGAAACTAGGAGAACAATACAAAGAATCAATATATCGAAGAGTTGGTTCTTCGAGAAAAGCAACAAGATAGACAAACCTTTATCCAAACTTACCAAACAGCAGAGAGTGAACATGCAAATCAATAAATTGAGGAATGAAAAAGGGGCACATAAAAACAGACACTTAGGAAATTCAGAAAATCTCCAGGTCATACTTTGAAAACCTGTACTCCACAAAATTGGAAAATTTAAAGGAAATCAACAATTTTCTGGACAGTATCACTTACCAAACTTGAAAGATGAACAGACATGCAACTTAGCAGACCTATAACCTAGAAGGAAATAGAAGAAGTCATCAAAATTCTCCCAACCAAAAAAAGCCCAGGTCCAGCTGGCTTCAGTATAGAATGATACCAGAAATTCAAAGAGCTAATACTAATTCTCCTCAAAGTATTCCAAACAATAGAAGCAGAAGAGTCATTGCCAAGCAATTTTCATGAGGCTCCACTTACCTTGATAACCAAGCGACAAATAGACGCAACTACGAAAGAGAACTACAGACCAATATCCTGCATGAACATTAATGAAAAAATAATCAATAAAATACTGCAAATGGAACCCAAGAATACATCAGAGAAATCATCCACCATGATCAAGGAGGCTCCATCCCAGTGTTGCAAGGATGGTTCAACATACGAAAATCCATTAATGTAATCCACCATATAAACAGATTCAGGGAAAAAAACACACACGATCATTTCAATAGATGCTAAAAAAGCATTTGACAAAATCCAACATCCCTTCATGATAAAGGACTTGGAGAAATAAGGTATAATAGGAACATACCTTAATACAATAAAAGCATATACAGTAAGCTCACAGCCAAAATCAAATTAAATAGAGAGAAATTCAATGCAATTCCACTAAAATCTGGGACAAGACAAGGCTGTCCTCTCTCCCCATACCTCTTCAATATTGCATGGTACTGGCACAAAAAAAGACAGGTAGATTAATGGAGTAGAGTTGAAAACACTGATATTAACCCACATACCCAAACCAAATGATTTTTGACAATCTAAATTCTTACGTCAGAATCAAAAGAACATCTTTAACAAATGGTGCAGGCAAAACTGAATGCAGGACTGTAGACTCCATATAGATCCAAGTCTTAAGCAGAAAACTTAAGTCACAATGGATCAAAGACATCAACATAAATCTAGCCACAATGAACCTATTAGAAGACAAATGGGAGACACCCTTAAATTAATTGGTACAACAGACCGCTTCCAGAACATTACACCAGTAGCATAGACACTGAGACCAACAATTGATAAACGGGACAGACATCCTGAAACTGAGAAGCTTCTGTAAGGCAAAGGACACAGTCAGCAAGACAAAATGGTAGCCCACAGACTGGGAAAAGATATTCACCAACCCCACAACTGACAGAGGGCTGATCTCTAAAATATACAAAGAACTCAAGAAGCTAGTCTCCAAAACACCAAACAATCCAATTAAAAAGTGAGATGCAGAACTAAATAGACAATTCTCAATAGAGGAATATAAAATGGCTGAAAGACACATAAGAAAGTGTTCAACATCCTTAGCCATCAGGGAAATGCAAAACAAAACAACTCTGGGATACCAACTTACTCCTGTCAGAATGGCCGAAATCAAAAACACCTATGAGAGTTTATGCTGGAGAGGGTGTGGAAATAGGGGAACACTCCTCCACTGATGGTGAGAGTGCCAACTCGCAACCACTTTGGAAATCTGTACAGCAATTCCTCAAGAAACTAGGAATCAGTCTACCACAAGGTCCAGCAATTCCACTCTTGTGTGTATACCCAAAAGAAGCACATTCATACAATAAGGACATCTGTTCAACGTTGTTCTTGGCAGCACACTTTTTTTTTAACAGCCAGAAACGGGAAGCCGCCTAGATGCCCCTCAACTAAAGAATGGATAGAGAAAATCTGGTACATTTACACAATGGAGTACTACTCAGCAGAAAAGAAAAAAAAATGGAATCTTAAAATTTGCAGGAAAATGGATGGAACTAGAAGAAACCGTTCAGAGTGAGGTAATCCAATCACAAAAAGACAAACATGGTATGTACTCACACGTATTTGGATTTTAGACACAGACTAAATGATTACTAGCCTACAATCCACTCTGCGAGAGAAGCTAGTAAACAAGGAGGACCTTTAGTGAGACATACATGGTCCCCTGGAGAAGGGGAAAGGGTCAAGATCACCTGAGCACATTGGTTCAAGTGAATGTGGGGAGGGACCTTGGAGAATGAGAAGAGGAGAAGAGGAGGGGTGCAGACTACATGAGGGAGCAGAAAGTTTGAGTCAGGGAAAGAATAGAAGATAGCAAGAATGGAGATACCATAATAGAGGGTTTACAGAGAAATCAGGAACTAAGGAGATGTCTGTAGATCTACAAAAATGACACCAGGTAACAATCTAAGCAACAGAGGAGAGGCTGCCTTAAATGCCCTCCCCTGATAATGAGATTGATTGCTGACTTATGTGCCACCTGATAGCCCTCATCCAGCAACTGGTGGAAGTAGAAGCAGAAACACACACAACTAATCAGTGAACTGATATGGAATCCAGTTGCAGAGTAGGACGAGTGGAGAGCAAAGGGATCCAGACAAGACAGTTGAAAATTACAGAAACAGGTTCCCTGAACATCAGGGAGCTCTTGGTCCCCAGTCTGATAGATGGGATACCAACATGGGACTGATCTACAACCCAGGAACATGGGTTTCAGTAAGGAAACATTAGAAATCTACCAGACTCCTGTAGTAGTTCAGTACATATCCCTAGCACAGGTGTGGACTTTGGGAGCCCATTCCACATAAAGGAATACTCCATGAGCCACGACACACGGGGGTGGGCCTAGGCCCTATCCCAAATGATAGGACAGACTCTTATGACACCTTATGGAAGGCCTCAACATCAAGGAGGAGCAGAAAGGATATGAGATAGGTATGGTTTTATTTGGGGAGGGTGGGGGAGGAGGGGATGGAGAGGGAACTGGGATTGTAATGTAAAACAATCTTGTTTTAATTGAAATAAAATATGCAGAAAAATAAGTTGGGTTACAGGACTAAATAGATAATTTTCAATAGAGGAATCTAAAATGGCTGAAAAACATATAAAAAAGTGCTCTACATTCTTTGCCATCAGGGAAACGCAAATGAAAACACATTTTTAGCTTTTAATGAGGATGTCATATTCTTATAACTTTATACTAATGGAAATTACATTCAGGGAGAAAATCGAGGATTTTTGTCCACACAAACTCATGGGGGAATATTATAATCACATGAAAATCTAAAAATTATTAAGAAGTTACTTTTCCCAATGGAAGTGTATGACCTCTAATTCAAGAGTATAGACCACAAAACCTGAGGTCATTTGAGATCCCAGGAAGGAGAGGTTTTAGAGTGGCCAGAAACGTAAAGGGACACTCAATATGATTCTGTGTAGATGGAATCTCCGTTCTCTACTGAGAATGTACGAAGGGTACACTGAGCAGTTCCTCCCTTGTACATTAACTCATATAGAATCCTGGCTTGTTATAATTTGCTTTACTGCAAAGGAACAAGCAGGCTGTGTTTTCTACTTTCTCTTGTGAAACAATTTTGGAGTTGTTCAAACATGTCCTGGAATCTGCACTCTTCACTGAGGTCCACAGATTTTAAAACAGCATAGGCTTTAATGACAGAAAACTCACCTCAATGCATTCTGATTTCTAAGGAGGTACAATGGATATTGCTTTGGGTGAGCAAAATACTCAATAATAATACTGTATTTCAGCTTCAAGTGGTTTTTTGCACCCATGATATGGGTTCAAAGAATTCCACAATGTTGTACAGTGACATATGCCTTGGCAGAAAGGCACACACAGGTATCAGTGAATATAGGATACAAAATTGACACTCAACAAAAAGTGTTACTTTTTTCTAGATTCCTAGTAGATTTGTTTGGGGAAAACATTTTATAATTCAAGAAAAGTGTTTTCATTCCCTCAGTCATGTTACTACAGAGGCACCTTGATTTATTTTGAGATTTTCTGTGGGATACCTGGTAAAAGACTAAGACCTCTGTGGAAGGAGACTTTATCTAAAAGTATTAGCTGTCCATGTGCTACTCATTTTTGTACCTGTGAGCAGAGACTGTCTGAAAAGCACAGGCTAGGGAGTCTGGAAACACCCCACTCCTTCTTCCTGATCAGCCGGCCTGACACTTTCCAAGCTGAGTGTACCCTCTGCTCTTGCTGAATCCTTTCCAAAGTCCCATTCACCCCTGATCTCTCTAGGCCTGAGCCTGCTTGGAGTGGACCCGTCCAGCCAGGAAGGAACTCCCTGAGTCGGGAAACACCTCAATCTTCCTTCTCACTCTTTCAGCCAGATCCCTAACGAGGCCTAACCCCTCCTAAGTGAGGAGACTACCAGGAGAGGCAAGACTATCCAGAGATTCGGACATTGAAGTCCTGGTCTAAACACCACAGGGTCTCAAGAATAACTAGAGAGACCCCACCTGCACCCACTGGAAGAAGAGGTGGGAAGAGGTCAGAACAAGAACACACTCAACAACAGAAAGACCAATATGACACCACCAGAATCTAGGGACTCGAAACCAGCAATATCTGAAAAGCCCAACACAAAGGATGAAGAAGAGATGGACCTCAAAAATTATCTCAGGAAGAGGATAGAGACCTTTAAAGAGGAAACAAGAAAATCCCTTAAATAATTAGAAGAAAAAACAATCAAAAATATCACAAGAAATGGAGGAAAAGACAAACCAAAATATTCAAGAAATAAATCTCTTAAAGAATCTGAAGGAAGCCAAGAAAAAAACAACCAAACAAGTGAAGGAAACACTCGAAACAGTTCAAGGCATGAAAGCTGAAATAGACACAATAAAGAAAACACACAATGTGGCGATGCTGGAAATAGAAAGGCTGGATAAACGATCAGGAATTGAAAATGCTCCTATTCTAGCATTTTTCGTATCTCCTACTGGCTTGTCTTGCTAATCTGAGCTCAAAAATTTAGTTTTTGAATCTCCTCAATCTAAATAGTTATCATTACCTTCCTTATCTATATAACTCTTATATTTATCCCTACCTCACTTGTCAATCCTACCACCTCTTTCAAAATACCGTGAATGCCATTGAAAGATTTTAGTTTGCTGACAGAAAAAGTTTCCCACAGGCCTTGTCTCAGTACAAGGAAATTGGCCCCAACTCGAGGACAGACAAAAAAATCCTTTTTGGGTCACACCTGGCCAACAGATAATCGGGGACTTTTCAGGGTGCATTCAGTGCTTTTTCCTTTGTAGAAAAGCACATCACACCTGGGTGACCACTCTAACATGAGTTCATACTTTATAATCAATCACTTTGTACACCTTGCCTGTATGCTGATCTGCGTTTTTTTCCTATATAAGGAGCTTACACCCCATGCTGGGGTGTGCAGATTTCCCAATATTGCTGACACCCGAATGTGCATTTGTTCAATAAACCCTCTTGCTTTTGCAGCTCTTGGTCTGGTTTCTGAGTTTTGGGGGCTACTCGGGACCCTGTGTCCCTTAGGGGTCTGGGGTCTTTCACCATAAAAATTGTTTTTAGCCTCTCTCATATCCTGTATCACTGACAAGCTGCTGCCAATTGAATCTGTCTCAAATAAATACTTAGATATTATATTAAATTATTTTAGACCTCATTCTCTCAGAAAGAGAAGTAAGTAGAGATGTATTTTAATCAACATGATACTCATATTCATATATTTTATTTGAAGGATGCAATTTTCAAATAGTCGAAGCAGATGTTTATGTAAAATAATAATGGCGATGATATCTAACACTTATTGGATGAGTATGAGATACCATCTTATCATCATAACTATTAAAATAAGCCTTAAAGTGGCGCCCTGATTATTTATATTGCATAGATAAGAAAGTGGAGGCTCTGAGTTAAGACAGAGTTTAATAGTTATGATTAATAATGAGTTATAAAGATTTACCAAAGCTTTCTAACTGTGTATTTACAAGTTGGAAGTCCAAAAAAAAGGCAAAAATCTTCTAAAGTTGATGGGCACTAGCTGAATATTTTTTTTTAATTTATTAGTTCAAATTAGAAAGAAGCCTGCTTCACATGTCAATCCCAGCTCCCTCTCCCTTTCCTCCTCTCCTGCCCCCCATCCACCTCCCAACCCATACCCCCTCTGCTCTCAAGGAATTACCAAAGTCTGTCATATCATCAGGGGTAGGGCCTAGGCCTTCCTCCACGTATCCAGGCTGAGACTGTTTCCCTCCATGTGGGATGGGTTCCCAAAGTCCTTTCCTAAGCCAGGGATAAATACTCATCTGCTACCAGAGGCACCATAGAGTGCTGAGGCCTCCTCACTGACATCCACATTCAGGGGTCTGGATCAGTCCCTTGCTGGAAACTTGACATTCTCAGGCAAATGGATGGAGCTAGAAGAAACCATCCTGAGTGAGGTAACCAGTCACAAAAAGACAAACATGGTATGGACTCACTCATATATGGATTTTAGACATAGAGCAAAGGATTAACAGCCTACAATCCACACCACCAGAGGGACTAAGAAACAAGGAGGACCCCAAGGAAAGAATGCATGGTTCCCCAGAGAAAGGGAAGGGAACAGGATCTCCTGAGATAATTGGGAGCATAGGGGTAGGCTTGAGGAAGCTGGGAGAGAGGGGGAGAAGAGGAGGCGAGAGGAGGAAACCGTTTAGCAAGAAGATTGAGTCAGGAGAATAATAGAGGAGAGCAGGATGAGAGATACCCTAATAGAAGGAGCCATTATAGGTTCGAGGAGAAATCTGGCACTAGGGAGATTTCCAGAGTTCTACAAGGATGACACCAACTGACAATCCAAGCAATAGTGGAGAGGATAACCTAAATAACCTTCCTGTATAATGAGCCTGAGCAGAGGCAGACACCTTCTAGCTGAACATTTTAAGATCCCTTTTGCCACTGTTCTCAAAGCAATCAGATGAATCTGCAGGTGAGTAATGAAGACCAAGAATCTCATTTTCAGGTAACATTGACCTAAGCAAGCTTCTGTTCACTTCTAGTACAAAATCACTTTGTTAAGCATACTAGAGAAATACGAGATACTTTGGGAGCTACATTAAGTCCATGCCAACTAGGAATCACTGTAGTAAATTATCTTTCCTTCAGTCTTGGCTTTCACATTTAGCTATCCATATTTTAAAACTCTTCCAGCTAGAAATGCACTCTAATCTAGGATCTGCTAGTCTTCAGCACTGGATCATTTAATTAAAAGTAAACATTATGTTCATCCCAAGAAACAAAGGTCAATGAAATGGACTTTTCAAGGATATATGATCATCACTTCATTAGAAAGGAACTATCCATGTCTTAGAGAAGATTTAAATGTCAATAACAAAGTAGAATCTGTAGGTCATGCAGGAATCATTACTCTAAAAAAAGCCCTGTCATTTCACTAAAAATCATACTGAACACAAACTGAAGATCTGCATTTTAAACAAACACTTCTACATCTACTACATAACAATCCTCTTTACTTTTGGTGATATTCTGTTGTAATGAAATTTATTCCTTCCAGTATTAACATTGTTACTTTGTACTTTGCATTTAAAATATCCTTTCCCATATCATGTTTTCCTTTTTCAAGGTAGTTGTAAAGATGTATAGAGGCTTTCCCTCATACTTAAGACTTTTTACCTCTTTTGTTGTTCTGGTCTTGGGAAAGCTTTACTGTTTCTAACTTTTTGTTTTTTTGTGTTATTATAGGATACATTTGGAGATGCTGCCCTAATTAGCTCTGGTTGTCTTTAGCTACATTAAATGCACCAGAAGACGGATACACTTGGAAAGTAAGGCTTGTTTTTATAATATTCCATATAACAACTCTGTAAAAATTAGTTTTAGATAAAACTACTTAATTTCTCCCAATCCTAAAGTGACTTATTTCAGGCTATGATGGATCACAACAAAGTTTATAAGAAACCTTCAGCTGCTTATCCAGGCTTTTAGAACTATAGTTTTGTCCACATTCAGCAAAGTTTTGGTACAGCTGCATAATTTACTTGGGGTGTAATGGCCTTTATGTACTTCGTAAAAAAAAAATTTTATTCATTTTACATGCCAACCATACTTCTCCTTCCCTCCCTTTTTTTCTGTGACGCCCACTGGTGCCCAACCCACCCCCATCCACTCCTCAGAAAGGGTAATGCCTCCCATGGGAGTCAACAAACCTAGCATATTCAATTGAGGCAGGACCACATCTCTCTCCTGCATTAAGGCTGAACAAGGCATCCCACAACAGGAGTGGGATCTAAAAAGGCAGCTCATGTACCAGGGATAGATAATGGTCCCACTGCCAAGGATAGTGCAAACAGATCAGGCTACACAACTATCACACACATGCAGAGGGCTTAGTTTGGTCCCACACAAGCTACCTTTTATATCTCTAAATTTGATGAGGTTCCAGGATATTGGGTAAGATGTTTCTGTTTTTCCTATCATAATTTTAACCATCCCATGAAATCACTCCTTAATGTCTCATTTTGAGATAATATTGTCAGGCCAAGTAATATATCATAGTTAGGAGAATAAAAGAAATCTGGAAAAGTTGGTAACAGAAGAAATATGGTTGTTTTGAGAAAACAGTCTTACCATGAAAAATATTTAGGCAGCTGAGTGTGGTGGAACACACCTTTAATCCCAGTGTTTGGGAAACAGAGGCTGGCAGGTCTTTAAATTTGATGTAATGCTGGTCTTCCGAGCAAGGTCCAGGACATCCAGGGATGTTACACTGAGAAACCGTGTCTTTAAAAAAGAAAAATCCAGCCAAGAATTGGTGGCAGACGCCTTTAATCCCAGCCCTTGGGAGACAGAGGCAGGCAGATCTCTGTGACTTCGAGACCAGCCTGTTCTACCAGAGCTGGTTCCAGGACAACCTCCAAAGCCACAGAGAAACCCTGTCTTAAGAAAGAAAAGAAAAGAAAAGAAAGAAAGAAAGAAAGAAAGAAAGAAAGAAAGAAAGAAAGAAAGATTCTAAATCACTCAATACAAATTCTGAGACAGTAGAATTTGGGTCAGTATTCACGTAAATTTTGTAAACAGTCCAAAAGCATATTAGGAAGTTCAATAACCACTTATAAAAAGGAAGTCTCAATATTCTGGGTATTTTTGCTATTTTTTAATTTTTAAAACAAAGTGTATCTCTATGTGGTCCGGGTTGGCCTTCAACATGTGTCAGAATTGATGCCCAAGTGTGGGAATTGCAGGTATTTAATTATACTAGTCTAGTATGTTTTGATATCTATCAATCACGGCCAGTAGCTTTCTCACCACTGTATTCTGTAATGGACACAGACAGACTCTCCTGATGCAAAATTTTGGTAACTTCAAAGATAGAGGTACAACATTTTATTTTGAAAAAAAATATAAATGAAGTACATATTCACTTATACGAAGCAGGAATATGTTCAATAGAAAATTAGTCATGCATTCTTTATTTTTGAATATAGTGCATTGCATTGCTTTTTGAATTTTTCTGGTACTAAAAAGGGACTATGATTCCACAAATAATGAGAATTATGGACAGTTCAGAATGCTTGAAAGAAGTGGTTGTGTTTGCAAATTGAAGAAATATGTAGAGCAGAGATAAGCATTTGGAGTTATAGATATCAAAAGCTAAGAATATTCCCTGGAAAAATAGTAGACAAATACAAAAGACTTTGCAATACCTGAGGAATGCTTTGAATAAGCATCCTGATTTCCAATTTATAGTGGCTTACTGGCAGATGGTATTTGCTTAAGAAAATGGGAGTAGAAGGAGAAGCCGCCATTTACTCTAGTTCACAAAGGTAAGAGAAATAATTAAAAGTATCTAACAAAAATATAGGTATATAAGTATTCATGGATGTTTAGCATGTTTATGGAAGACATTAAGAAACTATTAATGCATTATTGGAACACACTAGTAAAATCTAGTAGCAATCTAATTTGTGCATGTGATCTTATATCCACAGATTGACAAGTTTCCACAAGTATTCAGGAAATATATGTTAAAGAAAGGCTTCCTATTTCTATGAAAACATGTATTTTTATGGAACTACAAACACATCCCTATAGTACGTTTTTTGACATGATTAAAACTTACACAGAGTAAGGAGAAATGAGAAATTAGGAAGGACAGAAATGTTCATGTAATAACACCTAACATATTCCATAATCTCCTTTAAACTTCTCTTAACAATACAAGGAAAGTATTATTATTTATATATTATACAGAAACATATTCACTGAGATAAAGACTGCAAAAGTCAGAAGAGAATAAAAAGCCACCAGGTTTCTAATCCAGGCCTCTTTGAAAATCTTACAGAACAGTAAATAATAAAAAAAAAATTAGTGGATAAAACCTTGATGAAAAATGCAATACAGTGCATAATATTGGACACAAAGCAGTACTCATAGAAATCTAAAGAAAGGAATTGATTCAATAGCCACACAAAGGAGATAAGAAGAGGAGAAACTGGTAGTGCTTTCCAGTACAATTCTGTAATACTTGACCCATTGTCATGGATTGGCTAAAAGTGGAAAATATTAAGCACAAACCTTCTGGACATAATGATGTTTTCAACCACATTACTCAGCAATTTGCTCCCACTCTCCTCCTAGCTCTAAGAGCAAGAGCAACAACAACAATACTCAGCAGAATGCATTGACATTGAACCTGATCTAAGGCGGAACCAGGACAAATGCCTAAAGAAGGAAATAGTTATACAGTGTTCAACTCAATGAATCAGAAGAAAAAGCCAAAGCAGAAAGAGAAATTCAGCTTTGAACAAAGGGACAAAATGAAAGTCACTGATGGGAGTGATGAGAGGGGTTAAAACAAAATTTATTTCACAGACTGGCTACAGAAAAAAGCAGTTTAAGTACTTGACTCTTCAACTAGACATTTGACATTTGCTTTTTCTCACAATCCTGGTAATCAAATACTGGATCTTACACACGCTAAGCAAATTCTCTGCCACTGATCTCTATTTCCTGCCCTGATACTAATTATATTAGTGCAGTTTTTTAGGAAATATTTTGTCATAATACTCTAGCAAGTACAGCAATTGAATAACCCAGGTAAACATAGGCTTCTTCTGAGGGACAAAGTGACACAAAAAGGGAATACAATCTGCTTTGTGCTTGAGAGAGATGACAGTATCAGTGTCCCAGCATACTGGAGACTTTCATCTAGTCTTTTATCCAGACACAGAAACTAAGACTCAGAAAGCTTCCATAATGCCATTTTACCCATTAAAGTATTATTTTCGGCAACAGAATGTTGGAAGAAAGAGAGATTCTTCTGTGAAGAACCATGGATAAGACTGAATTTAAAAACAAATCCAAAGATTCCTAATTCAAGGGTAGATTCAAAAGCCCAAAACTCCCAAAGCCAAGTCATCAGACTATAATCCTGCCAAGAGAAGCATTCTTTAAGATGCCATGTACATAACATAGGGGAAAACAGATTAACTCTTCAACACAAAAAAAAAATCACAAACAGGGGGAAAAACCCAGATTTTCAATTCATGTGATCTAGTCCTCACTGTAAAAGCAAGAACAGACAAGTTATCCTAATTGTGATAATATCATCTTGCTTCTACTAATAGGTATATTTTTATGATTTATCCTAAGCATAAATTTTTTAGACAGCTACACAGTGATTTTTGAGTCCTGAACAAGGCAGTTAAAATACTGGTAAACTGAAGGAAGAAAGAAAAGTTAGGACTGCAAACAAAAAGCACATACTTCCAATTTTCTACAAGCTGTGGAAAAAGAAGCTTCTGATTATACTCCAGCATATTAGCTTGGGTCAGATTCGGTTAAGCTAAATTCAACTCTGAATTACTCCCAGCACAGAGGAGAATGTTTGCTAAGGAGGAATGTGCTTGTATTAAACTGCATACATCCTGCTTCCTCTGCCCCCAAAAAAGTGTATTATGAAACAAGTCTGACAACTCCTGTAGATTGTTTGCTTTTCCAGAAAATATTGTAGCAATTGCCATTTTTTAAACAATTTTGTTAATTGCATCAAAGTGGTTAATTCTAGATGTCTTGCCATTCTTGATGTTTCTAGTTAGTGAAAGATCATAAACTATCAAAGGTAAAAACAATGTGGACCCTGACCCAACAACAGTAACAGGCTGGAGTGTATTCAAATATAAGAACTAGGCAAAGGAATTAAACTTCAGACCTTTTGTTTTGGGGCCAAGTGTTATTTTCTACAACATCAAAAACAGCAAATACTTGCTGGGGATAGTGATAATTGTTTTCATCACCTGCATCGAGTATTCCAGCAAAGGAGATTCAAACTTTCCTTGACAACTACAGCACTGATTCTAAAGCACTCTGCCTGCATACAACCTACATGATTTGACTTGCTTTTGCAGAAATGCCACTTGAGCTGCAGAGTCATGCTCTACAAAAGACATCTGCTAAATTGTATGCCACCAACTTTAAGCTGGTCCCATCACATTGAGACCCTTGGGGATATCATAGCAATCTCAATTTATATTCAGTATTCTTTATAATGTACACACAATGACAGAATCATCTAACAACCCATTTCTCAGAACATATCCTTCTAGAAACATATACAATTTGTGAAAAAATTCTTGAGAAAAAGCAACTTAAAGTAGAAAAAAATCTTTATTTAGAACCATGTTTCAGTGGTCTTAGGCTATGATGGTTTGTAGATCCGTTTGTAGATCGTTGTTTACTGGCCTGTAATGAGGCAGCATATCAGGGCAGAAATATAAAACAGCTCATTTTGTGGCTACTAGGAAATACAGATCAAAAGAGGAGGGGCCAGGGACCCAATACATCCCTAGAGGCTTTATCACCCCTGACTTGATGATCTTACTTCCATGTGCTAGAGGTTTCTTCCAGTAGCACCTTCATCTAAGGTCTTTAATACAATACTTTGAAAGATGTATAAAATCCCAGGCATCACCATGTCCTGAAACTCTAGTTAGTGTCAGATTCCTAGCAGGATCTTTCCAGTACTCCTTCACTGAGGATTCAGAAAATGATTCTTTACGTATTTTAGGTATAAATACTCTAGGAGTTACACCATGTATTGAGACTATCCCCCTTGAAAAACCTTACTACTTTCTCCATTCTGTATCAATGAATGACATATGGGTTTCAGAAAACAAAGTGGTGAGTTGATTCTAAGCATAAACGCCCAATTTTCCTAGAAACCCTTTGCAATAGTGTGTTTCTTAGTGGCAAGTTTATTAGAGAAAAAATGCCATGGTGTCTGGGTTTCTGAGACCTAACTTTTGGTTTCTAACTTCCAAAGAAACAATGGGTGTCCTGTTGACTAAAACATAGCAAAACCCTTTTATTCATCTGTGTGAGCAAATGTCCCATAGAAAGAATAGCTATCTATTAAAGTTAAATAATGCACAACACCTACTGGATGCATATTAAATACGAAGAACTATTTTTGAACACCCTAATAATTCTCATGTTATATCTTTGTATGCTTTACAAACACCCTTTAATTGCTAATTTCATTAAATGTTTTACAGATGATAAAAATGAAATCAAGAACATGAAAAAAATAACCTAAGGTTCCACAGGTAACACAAGGAGAACCATACAGCAACTTGGGCTATTGTTAAACTAATACCTCCCAGGTAATATTTTTTAGCATAATTTAAACATTCTGAAAGAGATAACTATACACACTGATACTGTCATCTCTCTCAAGCACAAAGCAGATTGTATTCCCTTTTTGTGTCACTTTGTCCCTCAGAAGAAGCCTATGTTTACCTGGGTTATTCAATTGCTGTACTTGCTAGAGTATTATGACAAAATATTTCCTAAAAAACTGCACTAATATAATTAGTATCAGGGCAGGAAATAGAGATCAGTGGCAGAGAATTTGCTTAGCGTGTGTAAGATCCAGTATTTGATTACCAGGATTGTGAGAAAAAGCAAATGTCAAATGTCTAGTTGAAGAGTCAAGTACTTAAACTGCTTTTTTCTGTAGCCAGTCTGTGAAATAAATTTTGTTTTAACCCCTCTCATCACTCCCATCAGTGACTTTCATTTTGTCCCTTTGTTCAAAGCTGAATTTCTCTTTCTGCTTTGGCTTTTTCTTCTGATTCATTGAGTTGAACACTGTATAACTATTTCCTTCTTTAGGCATTTGTCCTGGTTCCGCCTTAGATCAGGTTCAATGTCAATGCATTCTGCTGAGTATTGTTGTTGTTGCTCTTGCTCTTAGAGCTAGGAGGAGAGTGGGAGCAAATTGCTGAGTAATGTGGTTGAAAACATCATTATGTCCAGAAGGTTTGTGCTTAATATTTTCCACTTTTAGCCAATCCATGACAATGGGTCAAGTATTACAGAATTGTACTGGAAAGCACTACCAGTTTCTCCTCTTCTTATCTCCTTTGTGTGGCTATTGAATCAATTCCTTTCTTTAGATTTCTATGAGTACTGCTTTGTGTCCAATATTATGCACTGTATTGCATTTTTCATCAAGGTTTTATCCACTAATTTTTTTTTTATTATTTACTGTTCTGTAAGATTTTCAAAGAGGCCTGGATTAGAAACCTGGTGGCTTTTTATTCTCTTCTGACTTTTGCAGTCTTTATCTCAGTGAATATGTTTCTGTATAATATATAAATAATAATACTTTCCTTGTATTGTTAAGAGAAGTTTAAAGGAGATTATGGAATATGTTAGGTGTTATTACATGAACATTTCTGTCCTTCCTAATTTCTCATTTCTCCTTACTCTGTGTAAGTTTTAATCATGTCAAAAAACGTACTATAGGGATGTGTTTGTAGTTCCATAAAAATACATGTTTTCATAGAAATAGGAAGCCTTTCTTTAACATATATTTCCTGAATACTTGTGGAAACTTGTCAATCTGTGGATATAAGATCACATGCACAAATTAGATTGCTACTAGATTTTACTAGTGTGTTCCAATAATGCATTAATAGTTTCTTAATGTCTTCCATAAACATGCTAAACATCCATGAATACTTATATACCTATATTTTTGTTAGATACTTTTAATTATTTCTCTTACCTTTGTGAACTAGAGTAAATGGCGGCTTCTCCTTCTACTCCCATTTTCTTAAGCAAATACCATCTGCCAGTAAGCCACTATAAATTGGAAATCAGGATGCTTATTCAAAGCATTCCTCAGGTATTGCAAAGTCTTTTGTATTTGTCTACTATTTTTCCAGGGAATATTCTTAGCTTTTGATATCTATAACTCCAAATGCTTATCTCTGCTCTACATATTTCTTCAATTTGCAAACACAACCACTTCTTTCAAGCATTCTGAACTGTCCATAATTCTCATTATTTGTGGAATCATAGTCCCTTTTTAGTACCAGAAAAATTCAAAAAGCAATGCAATGCACTATATTCAAAAATAAAGAATGCATGACTAATTTTCTATTGAACATATTCCTGCTTCGTATAAGTGAATATGTACTTCATTTATATTTTTTTTCAAAATAAAATGTTGTACCTCTATCTTTGAAGTTACCAAAATTTTGCATCAGGAGAGTCTGTCTGTGTCCATTACAGAATACAGTGGTGAGAAAGCTACTGGCCGTGATTGATAGATATCAAAACATACTAGACTAGTATAATTAAATACCTGCAATTCCCACACTTGGGCATCAATTCTGACACATGTTGAAGGCCAACCCGGACCACATAGAGATACACTTTGTTTTAAAAATTAAAAAATAGCAAAAATACCCAGAATATTGAGACTTCCTTTTTATAAGTGGTTATTGAACTTCCTAATATGCTTTTGGACTGTTTACAAAATTTACGTGAATACTGACCCAAATTCTACTGTCTCAGAATTTGTATTGAGTGATTTAGAATCTTTCTTTCTTTCTTTCTTTCTTTCTTTCTTTCTTTCTTTTCTTTTCTTTTCTTTCTTAAGACAGGGTTTCTCTGTGGCTTTGGAGGTTGTCCTGGAACCAGCTCTGGTAGAACAGGCTGGTCTCGAAGTCACAGAGATCTGCCTGCCTCTGTCTCCCAAGGGCTGGGATTAAAGGCGTCTGCCACCAATTCTTGGCTGGATTTTTCTTTTTTAAAGACACGGTTTCTCAGTGTAACATCCCTGGATGTCCTGGACCTTGCTCGGAAGACCAGCATTACATCAAATTTAAAGACCTGCCAGCCTCTGTTTCCCAAACACTGGGATTAAAGGTGTGTTCCACCACACTCAGCTGCCTAAATATTTTTCATGGTAAGACTGTTTTCTCAAAACAACCATATTTCTTCTGTTACCAACTTTTCCAGATTTCTTTTATTCTCCTAACTATGATATATTACTTGGCCTGACAATATTATCTCAAAATGAGACATTAAGGAGTGATTTCATGGGATGGTTAAAATTATGATAGGAAAAACAGAAACATCTTACCCAATATCCTGGAACCTCATCAAATTTAGAGATATAAAAGGTAGCTTGTGTGGGACCAAACTAAGCCCTCTGCATGTGTGTGATAGTTGTGTAGCCTGATCTGTTTGCACTATCCTTGGCAGTGGGACCATTATCTATCCCTGGTACATGAGCTGCCTTTTTAGATCCCACTCCTGTTGTGGGATGCCTTGTTCAGCCTTAATGCAGGAGAGAGATGTGGTCCTGCCTCAATTGAATATGCTAGGTTTGTTGACTCCCATGGGAGGCATTACCCTTTCTGAGGAGTGGATGGGGGTGGGTTGGGCACCAGTGGGCGTCACAGAAAAAAAGGGAGGGAAGGAGAAGTATGGTTGGCATGTAAAATGAATAAAATTTTTTTTTTACGAAGTACATAAAGGCCATTACACCCCAAGTAAATTATGCAGCTGTACCAAAACTTTGCTGAATGTGGACAAAACTATAGTTCTAAAAGCCTGGATAAGCAGCTGAAGGTTTCTTATAAACTTTGTTGTGATCCATCATAGCCTGAAATAAGTCACTTTAGGATTGGGAGAAATTAAGTAGTTTTATCTAAAACTAATTTTTACAGAGTTGTTATATGGAATATTATAAAAACAAGCCTTACTTTCCAAGTGTATCCGTCTTCTGGTGCATTTAATGTAGCTAAAGACAACCAGAGCTAATTAGGGCAGCATCTCCAAATGTATCCTATAATAACACAAAAAAACAAAAAGTTAGAAACAGTAAAGCTTTCCCAAGACCAGAACAACAAAAGAGGTAAAAAGTCTTAAGTATGAGGGAAAGCCTCTATACATCTTTACAACTACCTTGAAAAAGGAAAACATGATATGGGAAAGGATATTTTAAATGCAAAGTACAAAGTAACAATGTTAATACTGGAAGGAATAAATTTCATTACAACAGAATATCACCAAAAGTAAAGAGGATTGTTATGTAGTAGATGTAGAAGTGTTTGTTTAAAATGCAGATCTTCAGTTTGTGTTCAGTATGATTTTTAGTGAAATGACAGGGCTTTTTTTAGAGTAATGATTCCTGCATGACCTACAGATTCTACTTTGTTATTGACATTTAAATCTTCTCTAAGACATGGATAGTTCCTTTCTAATGAAGTGATGATCATATATCCTTGAAAAGTCCATTTCATTGACCTTTGTTTCTTGGGATGAACATAATGTTTACTTTTAATTAAATGATCCAGTGCTGAAGACTAGCAGATCCTAGATTAGAGTGCATTTCTAGCTGGAAGAGTTTTAAAATATGGATAGCTAAATGTGAAAGCCAAGACTGAAGGAAAGATAATTTACTACAGTGATTCCTAGTTGGCATGGACTTAATGTAGCTCCCAAAGTATCTCGTATTTCTCTAGTATGCTTAACAAAGTGATTTTGTACTAGAAGTGAACAGAAGCTTGCTTAGGTCAATGTTACCTGAAAATGAGATTCTTGGTCTTCATTACTCACCTGCAGATTCATCTGATTGCTTTGAGAACAGTGGCAAAAGGGATCTTAAAATGTTCAGCTAGAAGGTGTCTGCCTCTGCTCAGGCTCATTATACAGGAAGGTTATTTAGGTTATCCTCTCCACTATTGCTTGGATTGTCAGTTGGTGTCATCCTTGTAGAACTCTGGAAATCTCCCTAGTGCCAGATTTCTCCTCGAACCTATAATGGCTCCTTCTATTAGGGTATCTCTCATCCTGCTCTCCTCTATTATTCTCCTGACTCAATCTTCTTGCTAAACGGTTTCCTCCTCTCGCCTCCTCTTCTCCCCCTCTCTCCCAGCTTCCTCAAGCCTACCCCTATGCTCCCAATTATCTCAGGAGATCCTGTTCCCTTCCCTTTCTCTGGGGAACCATGCATTCTTTCCTTGGGGTCCTCCTTGTTTCTTAGTCCCTCTGGTGGTGTGGATTGTAGGCTGTTAATCCTTTGCTCTATGTCTAAAATCCATATATGAGTGAGTCCATACCATGTTTGTCTTTTTGTGACTGGTTACCTCACTCAGGATGGTTTCTTCTAGCTCCATCCATTTGCCTGAGAATGTCAAGTTTCCAGCAAGGGACTGATCCAGACCCCTGAATGTGGATGTCAGTGAGGAGGCCTCAGCACTCTATGGTGCCTCTGGTAGCAGATGAGTATTTATCCCTGGCTTAGGAAAGGACTTTGGGAACCCATCCCACATGGAGGGAAACAGTCTCAGCCTGGATACGTGGAGGAAGGCCTAGGCCCTACCCCTGATGATATGACAGACTTTGGTAATTCCTTGAGAGCAGAGGGGGTATGGGTTGGGAGGTGGATGGGGGGCAGGAGAGGAGGAAAGGGAGAGGGAGCTGGGATTGACATGTGAAGCAGGCTTCTTTCTAATTTGAACTAATAAATTAAAAAAAAATATTCAGCTAGTGCCCATCAACTTTAGAAGATTTTTGCCTTTTTTTTGGACTTCCAACTTGTAAATACACAGTTAGAAAGCTTTGGTAAATCTTTATAACTCATTATTAATCATAACTATTAAACTCTGTCTTAACTCAGAGCCTCCACTTTCTTATCTATGCAATATAAATAATCAGGGCGCCACTTTAAGGCTTATTTTAATAGTTATGATGATAAGATGGTATCTCATACTCATCCAATAAGTGTTAGATATCATCGCCATTATTATTTTACATAAACATCTGCTTCGACTATTTGAAAATTGCATCCTTCAAATAAAATATATGAATATGAGTATCATGTTGATTAAAATACATCTCTACTTACTTCTCTTTCTGAGAGAATGAGGTCTAAAATAATTTAATATAATATCTAAGTATTTATTTGAGACAGATTCAATTGGCAGCAGCTTGTCAGTGATACAGGATATGAGAGAGGCTAAAAACAATTTTTATGGTGAAAGACCCCAGACCCCTAAGGGACACAGGGTCCCGAGTAGCCCCCAAAACTCAGAAACCAGACCAAGAGCTGCAAAAGCAAGAGGGTTTATTGAACAAATGCACATTCGGGTGTCAGCAATATTGGGAAATCTGCACACCCCAGCATGGGGTGTAAGCTCCTTATATAGGAAAAAAACGCAGATCAGCATACAGGCAAGGTGTACAAAGTGATTGATTATAAAGTATGAACTCATGTTAGAGTGGTCACCCAGGTGTGATGTGCTTTTCTACAAAGGAAAAAGCACTGAATGCACCCTGAAAAGTCCCCGATTATCTGTTGGCCAGGTGTGACCCAAAAAGGATTTTTTTGTCTGTCCTCGAGTTGGGGCCAATTTCCTTGTACTGAGACAAGGCCTGTGGGAAACTTTTTCTGTCAGCAAACTAAAATCTTTCAATGGCATTCACGGTATTTTGAAAGAGGTGGTAGGATTGACAAGTGAGGTAGGGATAAATATAAGAGTTATATAGATAAGGAAGGTAATGATAACTATTTAGATTGAGGAGATTCAAAAACTAAATTTTTGAGCTCAGATTAGCAAGACAAGCCAGTAGGAGATACGAAAAATGCTAGAATAGGAGCATTTTCAATTCCTGATCGTTTATCCAGCCTTTCTATTTCCAGCATCGCCACATTGTGTGTTTTCTTTATTGTGTCTATTTCAGCTTTCATGCCTTGAACTGTTTCGAGTGTTTCCTTCACTTGTTTGGTTGTTTTTTTCTTGGCTTCCTTCAGATTCTTTAAGAGATTTATTTCTTGAATATTTTGGTTTGTCTTTTCCTCCATTTCTTGTGATATTTTTGATTGTTTTTTCTTCTAATTATTTAAGGGATTTTCTTGTTTCCTCTTTAAAGGTCTCTATCCTCTTCCTGAGATAATTTTTGAGGTCCATCTCTTCTTCATCCTTTGTGTTGGGCTTTTCAGATATTGCTGGTTTCGAGTCCCTAGATTCTGGTGGTGTCATATTGGTCTTTCTGTTGTTGAGTGTGTTCTTGTTCTGACCTCTTCCCACCTCTTCTTCCAGTGGGTGCAGGTGGGGTCTCTCTAGTTATTCTTGAGACCCTGTGGTGTTTAGACCAGGACTTCAATGTCCGAATCTCTGGATAGTCTTGCCTCTCCTGGTAGTCTCCTCACTTAGGAGGGGTTAGGCCTCGTTAGGGATCTGGCTGAAAGAGTGAGAAGGAAGATTGAGGTGTTTCCCGACTCAGGGAGTTCCTTCCTGGCTGGACGGGTCCACTCCAAGCAGGCTCAGGCCTAGAGAGATCAGGGGTGAATGGGACTTTGGAAAGGATTCAGCAAGAGCAGAGGGTACACTCAGCTTGGAAAGTGTCAGGCCGGCTGATCAGGAAGAAGGAGTGGGGTGTTTCCAGACTCCCTAGCCTGTGCTTTTCAGACAGTCTCTGCTCACAGGTACAAAAATGAGTAGCACATGGACAGCTAATACTTTTAGATAAAGTCTCCTTCCACAGAGGTCTTAGTCTTTTACCAGGTATCCCACAGAAAATCTCAAAATAAATCAAGGTGCCTCTGTAGTAACATGACTGAGGGAATGAAAACACTTTTCTTGAATTATAAAATGTTTTCCCCAAACAAATCTACTAGGAATCTAGAAAAAAGTAACACTTTTTGTTGAGTGTCAATTTTGTATCCTATATTCACTGATACCTGTGTGTGCCTTTCTGCCAAGGCATATGTCACTGTACAACATTGTGGAATTCTTTGAACCCATATCATGGGTGCAAAAAACCACTTGAAGCTGAAATACAGTATTATTATTGAGTATTTTGCTCACCCAAAGCAATATCCATTGTACCTCCTTAGAAATCAGAATGCATTGAGGTGAGTTTTCTGTCATTAAAGCCTATGCTGTTTTAAAATCTGTGGACCTCAGTGAAGAGTGCAGATTCCAGGACATGTTTGAACAACTCCAAAATTGTTTCACAAGAGAAAGTAGAAAACACAGCCTGCTTGTTCCTTTGCAGTAAAGCAAATTATAACAAGCCAGGATTCTATATGAGTTAATGTACAAGGGAGGAACTGCTCAGTGTACCCTTCGTACATTCTCAGTAGAGAACGGAGATTCCATCTACACAGAATCATATTGAGTGTCCCTTTACGTTTCTGGCCACTCTAAAACCTCTCCTTCCTGGGATCTCAAATGACCTCAGGTTTTGTGGTCTATACTCTTGAATTAGAGGTCATACACTTCCATTGGGAAAAGTAACTTCTTAATAATTTTTAGATTTTCATGTGATTATAATATTCCCCCATGAGTTTGTGTGGACAAAAATCCTCGATTTTCTCCCTGAATGTAATTTCCATTAGTATAAAGTTATAAGAATATGACATCCTCATTAAAAGCTAAAAATGTGTTTTCATTTGCGTTTCCCTGATGGCAAAGAATGTAGAGCACTTTTTTATATGTTTTTCAGCCATTTTAGATTCCTCTATTGAAAATTATCTATTTAGTCCTGTAACCCAACTTATTTTTCTGCATATTTTATTTCAATTAAAACAAGATTGTTTTACATTACAATCCCAGTTCCCTCTCCATCCCCTCCTCCCCCACCCTCCCCAAATAAAACCATACCTATCTCATATCCTTTCTGCTCCTCCTTGATGTTGAGGCCTTCCATAAGGTGTCATAAGAGTCTGTCCTATCATTTGGGATAGGGCCTAGGCCCACCCCCGTGTGTCGTGGCTCATGGAGTATTCCTTTATGTGGAATGGGCTCCCAAAGTCCACACCTGTGCTAGGGATATGTACTGAACTACTACAGGAGTCTGGTAGATTTCTAATGTTTCCTTACTGAAACCCATGTTCCTGGGTTGTAGATCAGTCCCATGTTGGTATCCCATCTATCAGACTGGGGACCAAGAGCTCCCTGATGTTCAGGGAACCTGTTTCTGTAATTTTCAACTGTCTTGTCTGGATCCCTTTGCTCTCCACTCGTCCTACTCTGCAACTGGATTCCATATCAGTTCACTGATTAGTTGTGTGTGTTTCTGCTTCTACTTCCACCAGTTGCTGGATGAGGGCTATCAGGTGGCACATAAGTCAGCAATCAATCTCATTATCAGGGGAGGGCATTTAAGGCAGCCTCTCCTCTGTTGCTTAGATTGTTACCTGGTGTCATTTTTGTAGATCTACAGACATCTCCTTAGTTCCTGATTTCTCTGTAAACCCTCTATTATGGTATCTCCATTCTTGCTATCTTCTATTCTTTCCCTGACTCAAACTTTCTGCTCCCTCATGTAGTCTGCACCCCTCCTCTTCTCCTCTTCTCATTCTCCAAGGTCCCTCCCCACATTCACTTGAACCAATGTGCTCAGGTGATCTTGACCCTTTCCCCTTCTCCAGGGGACCATGTATGTCTCACTAAAGGTCCTCCTTGTTTACTAGCTTCTCTCGCAGAGTGGATTGTAGGCTAGTAATCATTTAGTCTGTGTCTAAAATCCAAATACGTGTGAGTACATACCATGTTTGTCTTTTTGTGATTGGATTACCTCACTCTGAACGGTTTCTTCTAGTTCCATCCATTTTCCTGCAAATTTTAAGATTCCATTTTTTTTTCTTTTCTGCTGAGTAGTACTCCATTGTGTAAATGTACCAGATTTTCTCTATCCATTCTTTAGTTGAGGGGCATCTAGGCGGCTTCCCGTTTCTGGCTGTTAAAAAAAAAGTGTGCTGCCAAGAACAACGTTGAACAGATGTCCTTATTGTATGAATGTGCTTCTTTTGGGTATACACACAAGAGTGGAATTGCTGGACCTTGTGGTAGACTGATTCCTAGTTTCTTGAGGAATTGCTGTACAGATTTCCAAAGTGGTTGCGAGTTGGCACTCTCACCATCAGTGGAGGAGTGTTCCCCTATTTCCACACCCTCTCCAGCATAAACTCTCATAGGTGTTTTTGATTTCGGCCATTCTGACAGGAGTAAGTTGGTATCCCAGAGTTGTTTTGTTTTGCATTTCCCTGATGGCTAAGGATGTTGAACACTTTCTTATGTGTCTTTCAGCCATTTTATATTCCTCTATTGAGAATTGTCTATTTAGTTCTGCATCTCACTTTTTAATTGGATTGTTTGGTGTTTTGGAGACTAGCTTCTTGAGTTCTTTGTATATTTTAGAGATCAGCCCTCTGTCAGTTGTGGGGTTGGTGAATATCTTTTCCCAGTCTGTGGGCTACCATTTTGTCTTGCTGACTGTGTCCTTTGCCTTACAGAAGCTTCTCAGTTTCAGGATGTCTGTCCCGTTTATCAATTGTTGGTCTCAGTGTCTATGCTACTGGTGTAATGTTCTGGAAGCGGTCTGTTGTACCAATTAATTTAAGGGTGTCTCCCATTTGTCTTCTAATAGGTTCATTGTGGCTAGATTTATGTTGATGTCTTTGATCCATTGTGACTTAAGTTTTCTGCTTAAGACTTGGATCTATATGGAGTCTACAGTCCTGCATTCAGTTTTGCCTGCACCATTTGTTAAAGATGTTCTTTTGATTCTGACGTAAGAATTTAGATTGTCAAAAATCATTTGGTTTGGGTATGTGGGTTAATATCAGTGTTTTCAACTCTACTCCATTAATCTACCTGTCTTTTTTTGTGCCAGTACCATGCAATATTGAAGAGGTATGGGGAGAGAGGACAGCCTTGTCTTGTCCCAGATTTTAGTGGAATTGCATTGAATTTCTCTCTATTTAATTTGATTTTGGCTGTGAGCTTACTGTATATGCTTTTATTGTATTAAGGTATGTTCCTATTATACCTTATTTCTCCAAGTCCTTTATCATGAAGGGATGTTGGATTTTGTCAAATGCTTTTTTAGCATCTATTGAAATGATCGTGTGTGTTTTTTTCCCTGAATCTGTTTATATGGTGGATTACATTAATGGATTTTCGTATGTTGAACCATCCTTGCAACACTGGGATGGAGCCTCCTTGATCATGGTGGATGATTTCTCTGATGTATTCTTGGGTTCCATTTGCAGTATTTTATTGATTATTTTTTCATTAATGTTCATGCAGGATATTGGTCTGTAGTTCTCTTTCGTAGTTGCGTCTATTTGTCGCTTGGTTATCAAGGTAAGTGGAGCCTCATGAAAATTGCTTGGCAATGACTCTTCTGCTTCTATTGTTTGGAATACTTTGAGGAGAATTAGTATTAGCTCTTTGAATTTCTGGTATCATTCTATACTGAAGCCAGCTGGACCTGGGCTTTTTTTGGTTGGGAGAATTTTGATGACTTCTTCTATTTCCTTCTAGGTTATAGGTCTGCTAAGTTGCATGTCTGTTCATCTTTCAAGTTTGGTAAGTGATACTGTCCAGAAAATTGTTGATTTCCTTTAAATTTTCCAATTTTGTGGAGTACAGGTTTTCAAAGTATGACCTGGAGATTTTCTGAATTTCCTAAGTGTCTGTTTTTATGTGCCCCTTTTTCATTCCTCAATTTATTGATTTGCATGTTCACTCTCTGCTGTTTGGTAAGTTTGGATAAAGGTTTGTCTATCTTGTTGCTTTTCTCGAAGAACCAACTCTTCGATATATTGATTCTTTGTATTGTTCTCCTAGTTTCCATTTTATTGATTTCAGCCCACAATTTGATTAATTCCTGACATCTGCTCCTCAGGGTGTATTGGCCCCTTTGTGTTCTAATGCTTTCAGTTGTGTTTATATTCTCCAGTGTGATTATTCTCCTCTTTCTTAATGTGGTTACTTAGCGTTGTGAACTTTCCTCTTATCACTGCTTTCAAAGTTTCACATTAGTTTGGGTATGTTGTGTCTGCATTCTCATTGAATTCTATGAAAACTTTAATTTTTTCTTTTATTTCTTCATGGGCCCAGGAGTTGTGCAATTGGGTGTTATTTAATTTCCATGATTTTGTATATTTTCTGCAATTCATGATGTTGTTGAATCCTAACTTTAAAGTATAATGGTTTGAAAAGATACAGGTTGTTATTTCAATTTTTTATACTTGTTGATGTTTGCTATGTTGCCAAGTATGTGTTCAGTTTTAGAGAAGGTTCTATGTGGCACTGAGAAGAAGGCATATTGCTTTGTGTTTGGAGGGAATGTTCTATGGATACCTGTTAAGTCCAATTGGTCCATAACTTCTATTAGTTCCTGTGTTTCTTTGTTAAATTTTTGTCTGGTGTTCCTGTCCAGTGGTGAGAGTGGGGTGTTGAAATCTCCCACTATATGTGTGTGTGGTTTTATGTATAATTTGATTTTTAGTAATGCTACTTTGCAAAGATTCATGCCTTTATATTTGGGGCAAAAATGTTCAGATTTGAGACTTCATCCTGATGGTTTTCTCCTGTGCTGGGTAGGAAGTGGCCTCCTTCATCTCTTGATTGATTTTAGTTTAAAGTCCAATTTGTTGAATATTAGGATTGCTACCGCTTCTTGTTTTTTTGTGTCAATTTGATAGGAAAATCTTTTCCCAAAGTTTAATTCTTAGGTACCATCTGTCTTTGAAGTTGAGGTGTGTTTCTTGTATGCAGCAGAAAGATGGATTCTGTCTTCTTATCCCTTCTGCTAATCTGTGTCTTTTTTTCAACTTTTTAAAATTTCAATTAGAAACAAGATTGTTTTAGATGAAAATCCCATTTCCCTTCTCCCACTGTCCTCCCCGACGCCCCCCCCCCCAACTAAGACCTTATCTGTAACTTATCTTTTCTGCTCCCCCTGGATGGTGAGGCCTTCCATAGGGTGTCATCAGAGTCTTTTGTTTCCTTTGTGGTAGGGCCTAGGCCCACCCCCGTGTGTCTTGGCGCAGTAGTATTCCTGTATATGGACTGGGCTCCCAAAGTCCACACCAATGCTAGGGATAAATACTCGGCTTCTACAGGATGTTCCATAGATTTTTGAGGTTTCCTCACAGAAATCCATGTTCCTGGAGTCTGAATCAGTTCCATGCTAGTGTTCCAGCTATCAGACTGGGGAGCAAGAGTTCCCAGATGTTCAGGTCAAATGTTTCTGTGTGTTTCACCAGCATGTTCTGGACTTCTGTGATCTTCACTGGTCCTTCTCTGCATCTGGGTTCCAGTTCAGATCGTTGATTAGTTATGGGTGTCTGCTTCTACTTCTACCGGCTGGTGGATGAAGGCATATAAGTCAGTCATCAATCTCATTATCAGGGAAGGTCATTTAAGGAAGCCTCTCCTCAGTTGCTGAGATAGTGCTTGTCATCTTTGTAGATCTCCAGACATTTCCCTAGTGACTGATTTCTCTGTAAACCCAAAATTTCTCCCTCTATTATGATATATCCATTCTTGTTATCGTGTATTCTTCCCCTGACTCATATTTTCTGCTCCCTCATTTCCTCAACATCCCTCTTCCTCTTCCCTTCTCATTATCCTAGCTCCCTTCCCCGTCTTCCCATGCTCCCAATTTGCTCAGCAGATCTTGAACCTCTCCCCTTCTCCAGGGCACCGTGTATGTCTCTCTTAGCGACCTCAATGTTTATTAGCTTCTTTGGCAGTGTGGATTTTAGGCTTACTCTATGTCTAAAATCCGCATATGGGTGAGTACATAACATGTTTGTCTTTTTGCGATTGGGTTACCTCGCTCAGAATGGTTTCTTCTAGATCCATTAATTTTCCTGCAAGTTTCAAGATTCCATTTTTTTTTTCAGGTGAATAGCACTCCATTATGTAAATGTAACACATCTTATAGGCAAGTTAAGACCATTAATGTTGAGGGATATTAATGACCATTGGTTGTTCCTTCTTGTTTGTTTTGTATTTGGTGGTGGTGGTCAAATTATGTGTGGGATTCTTCCCCTTTTTTTTTTCCTTTTGGCTGTTTGTAAAATAAGATTATCTATTGCCTATATTTTTCTGGTTGTAGTTAAGTTCCTAGGGTTGCAGTTTTCCTTATGGAACATTCTGTATGGCTGGATTGGTGGATATGTGTTGTTTGAATCTCGTTATCTCATATAATATCTTGTTTTCTCTATCTATATTGACTGAAAGCTTTGCTGGGTATAGTAGGATGGGCTGGCTTCTGTGGTCTCTTACTGTAGGTATAATATCTATCCAGGATGTTCTGTCTTTCAGATTTTCCATGGATACGTCTTGTGTAATTCTGATAGGATTGCCTTTATATGTTTCTTGTCCTTTTTCCTTTACTGCTCTTAATATTTTCTCTTTATTCTGTATGTTTTGTGTTTTGATTACTATGTGTGGAGGAGACATGCTTTTTGATTCAGTCTATTTGAAGTCCTTTAGGCTTCTTGTACTTTCATTTGCATGTCTTTGTTTAGGTTGGGGAAGTTTTCTTCTATCATTTTGTTGAATATGTTTTCTTTGCCGTTGAGTTAGATTTCTTCACCTTCTTCTATACCTAGTATTCTTAGGTTTGGTCTTTTCAGGGTATCACATATTTCTTGGATATTTTGTGTTAGGGATTTGTTGAACTTGAGATTTTCTTTCTGTACTCCAATTTTTAATTGGATTTTTTGGTGCTTTGGAACCCAGCTTCATGTGTTCATTGTAAATTATGTGGATCATTCCTCTGTCAGTTATGGGGTTGGTGAATATCTTTTCCCATTCCGTGGGCTGCCGTTTTTGTATTGCTGGGTGTTTTTGCCTTACAGAAGAGATTCTGGTTTTATAGGGGAACATAGAGAAAGCAAATTAAGAGATACAATCAGAGAGGGAGTCAGTATGAGTTTAAAGAGGAATGAGGCACAAGAAAATGTCTGGAGAGCTACAAGGATAACACTAACTAATCATATAAGCACCAGTAGAGATACTACCTTAAATGCCCTCTGCTGATGATGAGATTGATTACTAACTTATATGCCATCCTATAGCCTTCATTCTGCATCTGATGGAAATATAAGCAGATCCCCACAACTAAACAGTGAACTGAACTAAAATCCAGTTACAGAGAAGGAGGTGTCATGAGAAAATTGGTCAAGATCAGCCTTGAAAAGCAAAAAATCCCAGCTGATTTGAACAGTGGGAATGATCCCTGGGAAACCAGCATGGAACTGATCAGACCCCATGAATGTGCGTGTCAGTGAGGAGGCCTGAGAAATCTATAGGGCCCCTTGTAGTAGATCAGTATTTATCCCTAGCATAGCAATGGAGTTTTGGAGCCCATTCCACATAGGGTGATGCTCTCTCAGTCTAGACTGCAGGCAAGGGCCTAGGCATTATCCCAAAGGATATGACAGACACTGAAGCCCCACCCGAGAGGAAGACTTCACTCTTGCTGGGGAGCAGAAATCTTATGGGATAGTTAGCATTGTAGTGGGGGGCAAGGGAGTAGGGGAGGTAGAGGGTACTGGGATTGACATGTAAAACAAAATTGCTTCTAATTTCAATAAATATAAAGGAAAACAAGCAGAAAAGTACAACAAATAATGTACCGAAATGTATGAGTGAACCACCAGGAAACTTAAACCTTCCTAACACTTACAAGAAAATTAGGGTTGTCTCCATTTGGGTACTGCAGCATATGGGATATATCTTAAGTGGTCATCAATCAGCTGGAATGGTACATTGATGGATTTACATTCCTGTGTACTGGACTGAAGCCATTGTAGGTTACTGTGGGGCAGCAGAATAAAAATACTTATACCCAAGACAGACTTGTGCCTCCTGTCTAAGTCCAGGAGCATATAATGTGAGGTCATGGGTGACTGTGTTTGGTTTAGTATTTGACGATATAAGAGATTGTGACAGACAGATCATAAGTGTTTCCTGGCAAGTGTGACAGAAATCTCACTGCCCATATCATGGGCCCAAGAAACAGAGAGCATCTGAGATGCAGTTTTTACTTGGGGATTTTAATATCTTAAGGCATATACACATGTGCTACTTTTAATATCACCATCCAATGGAGTAGATCCTCCACATGAGCCTATGACAAAAGGTCTGGGCATTTTGAAGCAACTGGAACTATTAACCAACATGAGGCTACCTACTCTCACTAAATATTGTCTGTGAAGGACCTGATCCAAGTCATTTATTAGTAGATGTTTCTCTTAAAAAGTAAAAACCTATTGAGTATTCTTTATTAGGTCTGCACCACAAGTTTAATTGGATTATTTGGTGGTTTTTTTTCAGGAATGTACAAATGTCTTTTTTTTTGTTGTTTTTGTGTTTGTTTGTTTTTCGAGACAGGGTTTCTCTGTGTAGCTTTGGAGACTATCCTGGCACAAACTCCAGAGACCAGGCTGGCCTCGAACTCACAGAGATCTGCCTGCCTCTGCCTCCCAAGTGCTAGGATTAAAGGAGTGTGTGCACATTCCAAGGTCCTTCTGTTCTTTAGGAATTTCGGTCACTACAGCTTCTGCTGAAGTTAGCAAAGAGGCCACCCCAGCAGCATCTAGTAAAGCAGTTCTTACAACCTAGAAACAATGTTTATAAAATGATTAATGAAAACACACACCATAGAACAAGCCATCCTATGTTTAAGAATTGTTGACTCATTGACCTTTGTTGGATCAATGATTCCCTATTCTACCATGTTAACAAAATCCCTGAGCATAGCCTCATAACCAACTCCCTAGGAACTCTGCAGAATTTTCTCATCTCTCAAAGATTATTCAACACCTTTATTCTCAGCAATTGTCACTGCAGGAATTTTGAGTGCTGTTTTATTAATTTCTATACCTATTTTCTGATCTTCATTTGAAGGCTTTAAGGAGTCCAAGGCTGGGATGCATGGAGGCAGAGCACAGCTAACTCCTAAAACAATGTCTTTTTCAACAGCTGCTCTTGCAGCATTGAGAGCATCTGTAACTCTGTCTTTCTTCTCCTTCACTTCAACGTCCCTTGTTCCTCCAACCTTAAACACAGCTACTCCATCTGAAAGTTTAGCAAGTGTTTGTTTAGCTTTTCCTTTTCATATTCACTAGTTGTGATGTCTAGATGCTTAGTGATTTCTTGAATGCGTTTCTCAATTTGAGTTTAGTCATCAGTTCCTTTCAAAAGCATGGCTTCATCTTTGGGGACAATGACTTCTCCAAATTTTCCTAAATCATGACCTTGAACATCATCAAGATTTAGTTTTAGCCCCTGTTCTCCAAATTGCACACCACCAGTAGCAATAGCCGTATCTTTAAGCTTATTCTTCCTATTGTCCCCAAAACCTGGATCTTTAACTGCTACGACCTGAAGACCAGCTTTTAGCCTGTTCAAAACCAGTGTGCTTAGAGCTTCTCCATCAACATCTTCAGCAAATATGACCATTTTTTTTCCTATGAACATTAGCTTCATGAGCAGGTGTAATGGACTGGACAGTAGAAATTTTCTTTTCACTCAGCACAACATAGGCATCTTGGAATTCACATTTTTGACCTATTGATGTCTGAGAAATACATCTTCTTTCAAACTTCATGCCTTCAATAATTTCTAATTCATCATTCAGGGTATTTCTATCCTTCAGTGTGATGACGCCTTTCCCTCCAACATTTTTCATTGCATCAGATATGATGTTTCCAATGTCTATGTGTCCATTTGCAGAAATTGTAGCAACCTGAGCAATTTCTTCATGGGTTGTCACATGTTTAGATTGTTTTTTTTAGTTCTGCAATTACAGCATCAACAGCCAACATCACACTTCTCCAGATTTCTACTGGATTAGCCCCTTTGCTGATCTTTTCAAAACCTTCCTTGGCAGTTGAACGTGCCAGAACAGTAGCAGTGGTAGTGCCATCCCAGCCTCTTCATTTGAGTTATTGGCCACATCTTGAACAAGTTTAGCTCTGATATTTTTTGTATTTATCCTTTAGATCAATTGTATTTTAAAAGTGACCCCATCTTTTGTTACTTTGGAACTTCCTCAACTCTGTTCAATAATCACTGTTCTTCCCTTTGGCCCCATAGTAACAGCTATAGCATCGGCTAAAAGGTCTACAACTTGAAGCTTTAAGGATCAAGCATTTGCACCACATTTTACATCTTTGGCATAGGCCCGAGTGACATGAGGAGCCAGCACCCGGGACACTGGTCTCATCTGGCAAAGGAGTGTGGGTACTCAAAGAATTTCTGCAGGGTGGCTGTGGGAGGGCACTAGGCGCAGCAAGCTGGTGGCAGCGAGTGAGGGTGATTATTTGGTGTTTTGTTGACTGGTTTCTTCAGTTCTTTGTATGTTTTAGAAATTTGCCCTTGGCTAGATGTGGGGTTGGTGAAGATCTTTTCCCATTCTTTGCACTGCTGTCTTATCTTGCTGATTATGTCTTTTGCCTTACAGAATCTTGTTCAGTTTCAGGAGGCCCAGAATGTCTAAAGAAAAAGCACCATGACAGTTTCCATAGTTTTTTTGTCCAGTGAGTAGTACTCCATTGATTAAATGTATCACATTTTCTTTATCCATCCTTTAGTCGAAGGACATCTTAGTTGTTTACAGATTCTTGCTATTACAAACACTGCTGTTATGAACATAGATTTACAGATGTTGGTGTTGTATGAATGTATATCTTTGGGTATGTGCAAAGAGTAGAATTACTAGATGGTGAAGAAGATTGATACAGAATTTTCAGAAAAAAGTCCATACTGACTGCCAAAATGGTTGTACAAGTTTTCACTCCCAGCAGCAACATAGAAATGTTGCCCATTCTCCACAACCTCTCCAGCATAAACAGTCTGTGTTGATTTTTTTCTCTAACTCTTCTGGCAGGTGTAAGATGATATCTCAGAGTTGTTATGATTTACATTTCTCCAAATGCTAAGGATGTTGAGTGTCTTTAAGAAATTTTATTCGTTTATTGACCAAACTAAAGTCTCAATGGACCAAAGACTTCAATATAAATTCAGCCACATGAACCACTTAGCAGAATAATGGGGAGTTAGCATTGAATGAATTTGTATATCAGAGAACTTCCTGAACATAACAATAGCAAGACACTCAGATGGTCAATTCAGTAATGGGGTCTCTTGAAACTGAGAAGATTGTGTAAGGCAAAAGACATAGTCAGCAAGAAAAGACAGCAGCCCACAGAATGGGAAAAGATCTTAACTAAACCCACTTCTAGCCACGGGATTATTTCTAAAATATACAAAGAACTGAAGAAGCTAGTCACCAAAACACCAAATAATCCAATTAAAAGGTGGGGTACTGAATTAAATAGAGAATCCACGATAGGTTGTTACTTCTTATGGAAGAGAAAAATCTACTAATAAAAGATTTGGAGCAGGTCCTTCGTAGACTGTTTCTGAACAGCTCCAGTTGCTTGGAAATGCCCAAACATTTTGTCATTGTATCATATGGGGTATCAACTCTATTGTATGGTGATATTAAATGTTGTATCATGTCACATACCTTAGGATATTAAAATCCCCAAGTGTAAAACTACATCTCATTTGCTCCCTGTTTCTAGGGCCCATGATATGGGCAGTGATTTTTCTGTCCGAGTTGCCAGGAAACACTTATGATGTGCCTGTAGGTATCTATTACATCTTCAAATTTCAAACCAACCACACCCACTTATATCTTCACATTATTTCCTCTTGGACTTAGACAGAAGGCAGGAGTCTCTCACAGGCTCTAACGAATTTTACTTCTACTTCCCCACAGTAAACTACTATGGCTTCAGTCCAGTACACATGTAAGTGAATTCATCATTAAACCATTCCATTTGATTGATGACCACATACATGTATCCCTTATGATGCGGTTCTCAAAATGGAGACAACCCCAATTTGCTTGTACTGTTTGTGAAGGTGTAAGGCTTCCTGGTGTTTACTTACACATTTTGTTACATTAGTTGTTGTATTTTCAGCTTTTTTTCTATTTTTATATAAATTAGAAAAAAAGATGGTTTTAAATTTCAATCGCAGTTCCCTCTACCTCCCATCTTCCCCGGGGCCCTACTAATGCCCTACCTATCCCATATTAATTCTGCTCTGCAGGGAGTGTTAGGTCTTCATGGTTGGTCTTTGGAGTCTGCCATATCCCTTGGCATGGGATCTAGGCTCTCCCCCACCATCTAGGCTGAGGGAGTATCCCTCTATGTGAAAAGGGCTCCCACATTCCATTCCTATGCTAGGGATAAGTACTGATCTACTACAAGAGCCCTGATAGACATCTGAGAACTCCTCACTGACACCCACATTCATGGATTCAGAATGATTTCCATGCTGGATTCCCAGGGATCAGTCTGGGGGCTGAGAGCTCCCTCCTAGTCCAGGTCAGCTGTTTCTGTGGTTTTCACCAGCCTGGTCATTCCACTATGCTCATCACTACTCCTTCTCTGCAAATGGATTCCAGTTCAGATCAGTGTTTATCTGTGGGTGTATGCTACTTCCACCCTATGCATGATGAACGCTGTAGGGTGGCATATAAGTTACTCATCTATCTCTTTGCCATGGCTTGTTATAATTTGCTTTCCTGCTAAATCCGGCCACCAACGAAACTGGGAAGCTTTGTTTTCTGCTTTCTCTTGTTAAACAATTTTGGAGTTGTTCACACCTTCCCTGTATTCTGCATTCTTCACAGTGCTCGACCCTCTAGAAAACACCATATCTTTAATGACAGAACACTCACCTCAATGCATGTCTAAGGATATAAAATGGTTATTGCTTTGGCGAGAGTACAATATCTAATGATAGCATTGTATTTCAGCTTCATGTGGCTGCTTGGACCCATGATATGTGTGCAAAAAGTTCGACAATGTTTGGGCAGTGACATATGCCTTGACAAACAGGCAGCCACAAGTAACAGTGAATATAAGGCACAAAATTGACACACATGTTCACCTATATTTCACTGCAAAAGCATAAAGAATTTATACTTTTCTTGAGATTCCTAGTAGATTTGTTCTGGGAATACATTTTATTACTCAAGAAGAAGTTTCCATTCCATGAGTCATGAGCCCACAAAGGCAACTCGAATAATTTTGAGATTTTTTTGGTTTGTTACCTAGAATAATACTACACCCTTTGTGGCAGAAGACATTACATATTCTTCCTATATAAACCTCAGTTTATGAAGCCTTTATTGTTAACAATGTCCTTGATTCATGTGGGCAAGTTTGGAGGTCTCACCAGGAGATGTTTTCCATGTCAAATGTCTGAAAAGTTTCCTTTGTCTACATTTTGATAAACAGTCTTACCTGTTGTCACTAAAAAATAGACGTCTATCCAGGGAATGATAGTTTTATCATTTCTAAAGGAACTATAACCTGTGTTAATCTCAGATTCTTTTTAATATGTGTCAGTATGTGGTTTGTACAAGTGATCACATTGTTCCTTCTTTGAACTTGGATAGCTCCCATACTAGATACAGCAACTATGTAACTATGATTTGTGATGTCTTCCGAATTTTTGGAAGTGTAGATGGATTTCTCCCTCCTTGTCATTTCCTTGAATTTATTTAGTTAAACACCAGCTTAAAGTAATAGCTGTACATGTGCTACCCTTTATTCTACCTGTGGACAGAGAGTACCTGAAAAGAATAGGCTCAGTAATATGGAAATTGATGGCTGCCAGACTTTCTAAATTTTTACCTGATAAGTTTTGTGGGGATTTTACACATATTTGAGAGATATTCCATCAAAGTTTAAATGATTCAATTGTTTTGTGTTAAATGTTTGCTAGCTATATAAGCCACAAATTCAATGGAAGCTTCAGACACAGTGATACTGTATATCTACCAAAGAAAGCCTTTGAATAACTTTTTCAGAGACTTTATTTTGTGGAATTATATTATGTTGAATGAGCGTTTTGCCAAATACAGAACTTGTGCCAGATACATGTCCATGTCCACAGGCTAATAGATTGTATATGAAAAGAGGATCTATCTTTCTGCTGCAAACTTGAAACACATTTCAGCATTAAAGACACTACCTACTAGTCAAAGTTTGGGAAATAATTTTCCATTCAAGTGAACATAACAAACATTATGGTACTATGATGGTTTCCCAGTTGTCAGATGGGGCTCTGTGAGCTCCCATTTGATGATGTTACCTATTTCTATGGGGTTCTCCAGCAAGGTATTGACAAATTTGAAACCACTGTTGTTGACAATTTCCTTGAATCAAGTGGCCAAGTTGGAGGTCTCAACAGGAGACTTTTCTATTGATAATGTCTGAAAATGTTACTTATCTCCACAATTTGAGACAACAGTCTTAACTGTTCTCATTAAAAATAGATATCTATACAGTGAATTGTAGTTTTATCTATTCTGCTCTGTGTTATTATCTGTGTTAATCTCAGATTCTTTTTAATTTGTGTCTGTATGTGATTTGTACAAGTGATCACAATGTTCCTTTTTGAATATGGATAGATATGCAAACATGATTTGTGATGTCCTCCGAATTTTTCCTATGTATATGGATTTCTCCCTCTGTGCCCTTCCTTGAATTTATTCAAACACTTTCTTAAAGTAATAGCTGTTCGTGTGTTACCCATTAGTTTACCAAAGATCAGAGACTGTCTGAAAAGCCTAGGCTCTGTAATAACGAAAATCATGGGTGACAATCTTTCTAAATATTGAACTGACAAATCTTACAGGGATTTTATTCATGTTTGAGAGAAATTCCATCAACGTTAAAATGATTCAATTTTTATATGTTACATGTTTGCTAGCTATATAAGACACACAATCAATGAGGACTTGTAAAGGGAAACTCTTTATATTTCAGTGGGGTACATAACTAAATAGAGAATACACAATAGGGTTTCACTTCATTTGGAATAGAAAATGTGATAATAAAAGATTTACTACAGGTCCTTCATGCTGTATATTTAGTCAGATTAGGTACCCTCATGTTGTTTAACAGTTCCAGTTGCTTGGAAATGCCCAAAACTTTTGTCATAAGCTCACTTGGAGACTCAACTCCATTGTCTGATGACATTAAAAGTTGTACAACAGCACATACCTAAGGATATTAAAATCCCCTTTGCAAAACTGTATCTTACTTGCTCCCTGTTTCTTGGGCCCATGAAAAGCGGGGAGAGAGATTTCCATCAGAGTTTTCAGGAAACACTTATGATTGGTCTGTCACAAGCTATTACATCTTCAAATTCTAATCCAACCACACCCATGCATGACCTCACATCATATCCTCCTGGACTTAGGCAGAAGGCACAAGCCTCTGTTTGGCTTTAATTATTTTTATTTCTGCTTTCCTACAGGAAACTTCTACAGCTTCAGTCTAGTACACATGTAAGTAAATGCATCATTATACCATTCCGGCTAATCGATGACCACTTAGATATATATCCGATATGCTCTAGTTCCTCCCTTGCCACCCATTAATGCCCTACATATCCCATACCATTTCTGCACCCTGGGGAGAGTGAGGTCTTCCATCAGGGGACTTCAGAGTGTGTCATATCCTTTGGGATAGGGCCTAGGGCCTCCCACATCGTCTAAGCTGAGGGAGTATCCCCCATGTAGAATGGGCTCCAAAATCACTTCCTATGATAGGGATAAGTACTGATCTACTATAAGAGGCCCAATAGATTCCCAAGGCCTCCTCACTCACACCCACAGTCATTGGGTCTGTATCAGTTCTATTTTGGTTACCCAGGTATCATTCTAGGGACAATGACTTCTTCCTTGATCAGGTTAGCTGTTTCTGTGGGTTTCACCAGCCTGGTCTTGACTGCTGTGCTCATTACTATTCCCTCTCTGAAACTAGATTCCACTTCAGTTCATTTCAGTTTTTAGTTGTTGGTGTATGCTTCTACTTCCATCTGCTTCTGGATGAAGGCTCTATGTTGGCATATAAGTTAGTCATCAATCTCAATATCAGGGCAGGGCATTTCTGGTAGCCTCTCCACTGTTGCTTAGATCATTAGTAGGAGTCATCCTTGTAGATCTCCAAACATTTCCCTAGTGCCTGATTTCTCTTTAAACACATACTGGCTCTCTCTCTGATGGAATCTCTTATTGTGCTGTCCTCCATTCTTCCCCCTATACAACCAGAAGCTTCTGTATGGCTAAGCACACAGTCAGCAATAAAAAATGACAGCCCATAAAATGGGAAAAGATATTCACCAACCCCATATCTGACAGATTGACTCATCTCCAGAACTTACAAAGAACCCAAGAAGCTCGTTTCCAAAACACCAAATAATCCAATTACAAAGTGTAGTACAGAAATAGAGAATTCTCAATAGAGGAATGTAAAATGGCTGAAAGGTCACATTAGAATTCTCAACATCCTTAGCCATCAGGGAAATACTAATCAAAACAACTTTTTGACTTTTAATATGGATGCCATATTGGTAAAATATTATAAAATAGAAAAAAAGTTTCAGGAATAAAATGGAGGCTATTTTGTCCACACAAACAGATGGATGCATATTGTAATCTAAATAATCTAACAAAATAATCTAAATATTACACAAAACTAACTTTTCACTATAGGAAAGTGTGGCCTCCACTTCAAGACTCTAAGCCACAATAACGAAGACCATTGGATGGCCCAGGAAGGAGAGGTTTTAGAGAGGCCCAAAACATCCAGGGACATTTATTTGATGTTTAAAGACAGGGTTTCTCTGTGACTTTGGAGGATGTCGTGGAACTAGTTCTTTTAGACCAGGTTGGTCTTGAACTCAAAGAGATCTGCCTGCCTCTGCCTCTCCAGTGCTGGCATTAAAGGCATGAACCACCACTGCTCGGCTCATCAAGGGCCATTTGATGTGCCTCGTGTAGCTGGGATCTCAGTGCTCTACTGAGAATGTATGAAGTGGACACAGAGAAGTTCCTCCCTTGTACAATAACACATATCGAATACTGGCTTGTTATAATTTTCTTTACTGCTAAATCTGCCCAGCAAAGAAAATGGGAGGCTCTTCTTTCTGCTTTCTCTTGTGAAACAATGTTGAATTTTTCATAACTGCCCTGGAATCGGCGCTCTCTGACCCATAGTCTTTAAACCACCATAGACTTCACTGACAGAAAACTCACCTCAATGCATGCTGATGTCCAAGGATATACAAAGGATATTGCTTTGGGGAGCATACTATCCAATCATAAGACTGTATTTCAGGCTCATGTGGCTTCTTGGACCCATGATATGGGTTCAAAGAATTGCACAATGTGTGTACAGTGACATATGCCTTGACAAACCGGTAGACACATGAAACAGCAAAAATACAATACAGAATTGGCACCCATGCTCACAGAAAAGCACCAAGAATTGATAATTTTCTCTAGATTTCTAGTAGATTTCTTTGGTTAATATATTTTATAACTGAAGATGATTCCATTCCTTAAATCATGAGCCTACAGAGGCAACTTGATTAATTTTGAGATTTTTCTTGAGAAAAAGACTACCCAATCTGTGGCAGAAGACATTATATATTCTTTCTATGTATACTTCAGTCTATGAAACCACTACATGATTGACAGTGTCCTTGATTCATATGGACAAGCTTGGAGGTCTCAATAGGAGATTTTCCATGTCACATATCTGAAAATTTTACTTCTTTCTATATTTTGAGACAAAGTACTTCCTGTTCTCACTGAATTACAGATTTCTTTCCAGAGAATGGTAGTTTTATGTTTTCTGAACATTGGAGTATAATTTGTGTAAATCTCAGATTCTTTTTAATTTGTGTCAGTATGTGGTTTGTCCGAGTGATCTCATTGTTTGGTCTTTGAACTTACATAGCTCTTATACTATATATGGCATCCTACATTCTAATGTGCAATCATGATTCTGGGTTGTCTTCTGTATTTTTGATGTGTGGAAGGATTTCTCCCTCCTTGCCTTTTCCTCAAATTTATTTATTCAAACATTAAAAAATTTTGGTGAGATACCTGGGAAAATCTACCCCCTCTGTGGCAGCAGACATTATATATTCTTTCTGAATAAACCTCAGTCTATGAAACCATTATTGTTGACAATGTCTTTGATTCATATGGAGAAGCTTGGAGGTCTCAGCAGGAGACATTTCCATGTCAAATGTCTGAAAAGATTACTTTTCTCTATATTTTGAGAAAACTGTCTTACCTGTTGCCACTAAAAAATAGATATCTATTGAGAGAATGGTAGTTTTATCTTTTCTGATCTCTGGATTATAACCTTATTACTGCCAGATTCTTTGTAATTTGTGTTGGAATGTGGTTTGTACAAGTGATCACATTGTTCATTATTTAAACTTCGATAGCTCTAACACTAGATATGGCATCCTACATTATAATATGCAAGCATGATTTGTGGATGTCTTCTGAATTTTTTGATGTGTAGATGGATTTATCCCTCCTTGCCCTTTCCGTCATCCTCCTGGGAGATACCTTAGTCAGCCTCGACACAGTATTATGGTGGCGAGAGAGTTTCCTTGGTCCTGCCTCAACAAGATAATAGGTCTGACTTAGTATATTTTCTATAGTAGGCCTTATCAGCTGCAAGTAACAAATGAGAGTTTTGGGGAAAAGGAGATTGCAGGAGGAGAGGAGGGATGTTATAAGAATATGAAAATAAATACATAAAAAGAAAAAAAAAAACAATGACATGTCATTAACATCTCTTAATATCAGTGGACATCATATACTTAAAAAATACACAGGCTAATAGATTGAATATCATTGAAAAGAGGATCCCTCCTTCTGCTGCAAACATGAAACACACCTCAACATAAACACAGTCATTACCTCATATCAAAACATTGGAAATCATTATCTAGTCAAATAGACATAAGAAATATTATGGTACTATAATGGCTCCCCAGTTGTCAGAATGGGGTCAGGGAGCTCCCACTAGGTCAGGTCAGCTCTTTCTGTGGGTTTCTCCAGCCTGGTATTGGCCCATTTGCTCATCATGCTACCATTTCTGAAACTGGATTCCAGGAGTTCAGGTCATTCTTTAGATTTGTGAGCATTCTTCTGCTCCAGTCATCTAATGGATGAAATCTCTAGGATGGCATATAAGGTAGTCATCAATCACATTACAGGGGAAATGAATTTAAAGTAGCCTCTCCACTATTGCTTAGATTGTAAGTTGGGATTATCATTGTGGATCCATGGACATTTGCCTAGTGCCATATTTCTCTGTAAAACTATAGTTTATGCATCTAGTAAGGTATCACTTTTCTTGCTCTCTTCTATTCTTCCCCCTAATCAATATTTCTGATCGCTCATGTTCGCCTATCCCCTCCTCATCACCCTGCTTCTTTCTCCTTCTTACCTCCTCTTTCCCCATGCTCCTAAATTATTCAGGGGATCTCATGCCTTTCCCCTACTCTGAGGAACCTTGTATGCCTCTTTCATAGACCTACTGGTTCTTAGGTTCTCTGTAGGTGTGGATTGTAGGCTAATTATTATTTGCTCTCGGTCTAATATCCATATATTATTGAGTAGATAACATGTTTTTTTTTTTCCTTTAACGTGTTAACTCACTCAGGATGCTTTATTCTAGTTCCATCTATTTGTTTCATTGTTTCTTTTTTATGAGTAGTACTAAATTGATTAATTTTAACCACATTTTCTTTATTCATTCTTCAGTCGAGGAATATCTTGTTTATTTTTTTTCCCAAGTTCTTGCTATTACAAATACAGCTGCTATGAACACAGCTGTATATGTGTCCATATTATATGAATGTACATCATTTGGGTATGTATCAAAAAGCGGAATTTCTAGATTGTGAAGTAGACTGATCTCCAATTGTTACAAAAAAATCCCATACTGACTGCCGGAATGATTGTACAAGTTTTCACTCCCAGCAGCAACAGAGGAGTGTTCCCAGTTCTCCCCATACTCTCTAGCATAAAATTTCAGTGGTGGATTTTCTGTAGTGATTTTGGCAGGTGTAAGGTGATATCTCAGAGGTGTTATGATTTACATTTCCCCAATGGCTAAATACCTTGAGCAATTTCCTAAGTGTCTTTTAGCCATTTTAGATTCCTCTGTTGACGAAACCAAATTTTCAAAGGATCAAATATTTCGATCTGAATCCAAACAAAATGAAACACTTAGCAGATTATTTGGGAGGTGGCATTGATTGAATTTGTACAACAAACCACTTCCTCAACATAATAATAGCACAGACTCTCAGATCGTCCTTTCAGTAATGGGGCATCCTGAAACTGAGTAGATTCTGTAAGGTAAATGACATAGTCAACAAGACAAGATAGCAGCCCACAGAATGGGAAAACATCATTAACAACCCCAGATCTAGCCAAGGGCTGACTTCTGAAGTATATAAATAACTGAAGAAACTAGTCACCCAAACATGAAATAATACACTTAAAAAGTGGATTACAGAACTAAACAGACAATAAACAGAATAGGGTTTTACTTCTTATGGAAGTAAAAATCTACTAGTAAAAGACTTGGAGCAGGTTGTTCACAGCGTATATTTAGTGAGATCACATACCCTCAATTTGGTTAACTCTTCCAGTTGTTTGGACATGCCCAAACCTTTTGTCATAGGCTCACTTGGAGAGTTAAGTCCATTGTATGGTTACATTTAAAGTTGTAAGATGGCACACACCTTAAGATATTAAAATCTGCAAGTGCAAAACTGCATCTCAGGTGGTCCCTGTTTCTAGAGCCCATGATATTGGCAGAGATATTTTTGTCACAGTTGCCAGGAAACACTTCGGATCTGTCTGTCACAATTTATTACATCTTCAAATGCTATACCAACCACACTGACTCATGACCTCGAAATACAACCTCTAGAACTTAGGCAAAAGGCAGAAGTCTCTCTCTGGCTTTAACTATTTGTATTTCTGCTTCCCCACACTAAACAACTATGGTTTCAGTCCAGTACACATGTAAGCTAATGCATCATTATACTATTCCACTTGATTGATGACCACTTAGATATATCCCACTTTCTGCAGTTCCCAAAATGGAGACAACCCTAAGTTTCTGGTACATTTTTGTGAAGGTTTAAGGCCTCCTGGTGTTTCACTCATACATTTTGGTACATTAATTGTTGTAGGTTTTAGCTTTATTCCTTCAATTTTATTGAAATTAGACAACATCTTTTTATAGGTCAATCCCAGTTCCCCCTCCCTCCCCTCTTCCTCTGCCCCCCACTATCGCCCTACCTAACCCACAACATTTTGCTTCCTATGGAGTGTGATGTCTTCCATGAGGGTGTACAGAATCTGTCATATCGTTTGGGATAAGACCTAGGCCCTTACCCTGTTGTCTTTGCTCAGGGAGTATTCCCCTATGTGAAATGGGTTCTCAAAGTCCATTGCTATGCAAGTTATAAGTTCTGATCTACTACAAGAGGCCATATAGATTTGAAAGCTTCATTACTGACACCCATATTCTTGGGTTCTGGATCACTTCCATGCTGGTTTCTCAGTGATCAGTCTGAAGGTCAAGAGCTCCTGCTTGTTCATGACAGCTGTTTCGGTGGGTTTAGCCAGCTGGGCCTTGACCACTTTGATCATCGCTCCTCCTTCTCTGTAACTGGATTCTAGTTCCATTCAGTTTTTTTTTTTTTTGGAGGTGGCTGCTTCTAGTTCCATCCTCTGCTGGTTGAAGGCTCTAGGCTGGCATACAAGTTAGTCATCTTTATCAGGGGAAGGCATTTACGGCAGCCTCTCCGTTGTTTAGATGGTTAGATGGTGTCTCCTTTGTAGATCTGCAGACCTTTCCCTAGCACCTAATTTCTCTTTAAATCCATACTGGATCCCTCTCCAATGGTATTTCTTATTTTGCTCTCCTCTATTTTTCCCGCTATACAACCAGAAGCTTCTTTAAGGCAAGGACACAGTGAGCAATACAAAATGGCAGCCCACAGTTTGGGAAAAGATGTTCATCAACCCCAAATCTGACAGAGGGCTGATGTCCAAAATTTACAAAGAACTCAAGAAGCTAGTTTCCTAAACACCAAATAACTACCTCCCTCTCTGATGGTATCTCTTATTTTGTTCTTCACTATTCTTTCCCCCTACAAAACCAGTTGCTTCTGTAAGGCAAAGTATACAGCAATACAAAATGGCAGCCCACAGAATCTGAAAAGATATTCACCAACCCAAAATATGACAGAGGGCTAATCACCAAAATTTACAAAGAACTCAAGAAGCTAGAATCCTAAACACCAAAAAAATCCAATAAAATGTAGAGTGCAGAACTATATGGAGAATTCTCAAAAAGAAATATAAAATTGCTGAAAGATACATAAAAAAGTGCTCAACATCGTTGGCAATTAGGTAAATGCATATCTAAACAAATTTTAGATTTTAATAATGATGTCATATTTGTAAAACATTATAATAATGGAAAGAACTTTCAGGAATCTTCTCTCTTCCTGTGCCTGTCTCCATTTTCTGTCTGTATCTCTCTGTCTCTGTCTCTGACTCTGTAAACTGGGTGAGAGCCTGCAGCTGTACATGGTCTGCACTGCTCTTCACCGACTTTGTAGGTGGATGTTCATATGGCCCCCAGGCTAGCGAGTGTTTCTCATTTTCTCATCGTTGACTGTGGTCATAATGTATCCCTCTCTAGAACTCTGAGAATTTTGATGATGGGGATGGAGCTTTGCTGGCTAAAGGGCCTACAATTTATGTTCCTCACAAAACCAAAGGATTCTTGTAATTTCCAGGGAGCTGAAACGGATACATGCAAGCAGATCCTATTCACTCCAAAGAAATATTATTCAGCCTTTCCCTGGTCCCGGACTCCCTTCACTCATGTATTCCGGACCCCGTCGGAACCCCCACCTCATCTTACAATACTCCCCTCCAATACCTGGACTTAAGAAACAATGTATTTTTCTAAACTTAACTTTTTCTTCTACACAGCTGATATCTGCGCAAGTCTTAGATGTACCGGAGAGATCCTCACCTCCAGGACTAGAGTGGAACAACCAGCTACTCCAGGATGATCCCACCCAGCTTTCTCAGGTCACCAAAGAAGGTCAATGCCCCCTAAGTCAGCAGTAAGCAATCTTGAAACTTGAGGAAATTATTCCCTAAACAGCCATGTTAACAACCAACCTTTTAATAATCAGTGAAGGTAGGAATGAAAGGTCCAGGAAACAGGCTGGCCCGTCCCAGTCACCTGTCAGGTTGCACTGAGGAGGAATTCTGGTGATCCCAGGGATCCCTGGGTAGTAAGACTGCAGATGGTGTAAAGGACCCCTTTAAAAGACAAACCCGGGCACACTCATGGTGTCTTACTCTCTCTCATCATCCGCTTCCCCACAGCTCTCTGATCTCTGCTCTTGCTCTTACCCACTTAGTCTTTTTCCTGTCTCCCCCAGTCTCCCCCTCCTGCCCTGTCTGAAATTCTGTGGTTCATGGACTCTCTATTGTTCATGTTCCATTGCTCAGGGTTCCACCTACATAACAAGATTTCCCCTTCCTTGTAGTCAGAAGACCAACACTGGACCTGAGAAAACCAGGGAGGTTCTCTGTGAGCTCCCTTCCCGCCCATGCTGGGGTGAGCAGGAATCAAGGAGATCTTTTTCTCAGACAGAGCAACCGGTGAGACACATCTTCTGGTCAGTCGGTATGTTTCACAAGGATGAGGTCCATCAAACACATGTGCCGAGTCACTTGTGAGTTTTCGTTTTAAGCCTTAGGCAGTTTTTTTCCAGCTGCTTTTCAGGACCCCATCTTGCCTGGACTGTTCCAGCATTCTTTTTTTTCTGCACTGGGGCCACCAGTTCAGGCCGACTCAGAATTCTCAGATCGTCCTTACTGAGCCAACTTTTTGTCTTGCCATGGGAAATACATTTCATGTTAGGGGATCCTTCTAGTTACTTTTCCTGTGGAAAAAAACTGTTCAATGACTTTTGTGGATGAATGTCATCGTCCCTAACAAGGACAACAATGGACTAAGAAAATGAAAACACTAACAATACTCAACAAAAGGTGAGTATTCCTTGGTTAGCTACTTCCAGCAAGGTTTACATTCCATTTATTAGACTAGAATGAGTGATCATTGGACTGTAGCTACTTGTTTGCATGAGATTACTTCAGCTGTGGGACAGAGTTCATTAGGCATAGATGGCATCCTCCATGAGTGGGGGGAACATGCAGAGTTGTACATGGTCTGTACTGGTCTCAGCCTACACTGAGCCTTTGTCTGTCTGTCTCTGCCTCTGTGTCTGTGTCTCTGTCTCTGTCTCATTTTTGCTCACTGTCTTTCAGTCTCTTTGTCTTTGTCTCTGGAGCCTAGGTGAAAACACGCAGCTGTATCTGGTCTGGACTGGTCCATGCTTGATCTGTATGCCTGATCTGAATGTCTCTTTGTCTCTGTCTCTCTGTCTCAATCAGTACGTCTCTGTCTCTCACTGTTGCTGTGTCTCTGTCTCTGTCTCTGCAGCCTGGATTAGAGCCTGCAGCTTTACCTGGTCTGGTCTGTCTGTCTGTCTCTCTATCTCTCAGTGTCTCTCAGGGCCTCCATCTCTATCTCTGTAACCTGGGCAGGATCCCAGAGCTGTACCTGGACTGGTCTTGACAGGCCTCATCCTGCCTTGTGGGTGGCTTTGCCTGTGGCTTGTGGTTCCCGAGTCTCTACTCTTCTCATCACTGAAGCTGGTGAAATTTTCTCCCTCTCTCTCAAGAACATTGATGCTTTGGTCTACGACAGGGATAAGGTTTTGCTGGATTTCAAGTGGACCTGAACTCAGGGATGGGGATTGTAAGAGGATGAAACACGTCTCAGATTTCTCTCTTCCTTATCCTGTTAGTGGTTACAGTCTCTGAACGAGTTCATAAAATTCCCGTAACTATTGGTCTGATTATGAAAGAGTACAAAACTACATGCTAAACCACTGCAAGATAGCAAAATTAAGGTGCATTTCATTGTCCTAAAGATATCTGCCACTTTCACAAAAACATCGATGCTTTTCAGCCAAGTGGTTTCTACCTTTAATAGATTGCTAATATGTCTAAAATTTATGTTTTTCACAAACCCAAAGGATTCATGTAAATTCCAGAGAGCCTATTCACACCCATGCAAACAGTTCCCAAGATTCACTCTAAATAAATAAGATACAGATATTCCCTTTTGCCAGACTCCCTTCCTTCCTCCTCATCTTGGGACCCCTCAGGAACAACCCTCACACATTACCGTTTTCCCCTCCACTACCAGGACTGAAGAAACATTGGTTTTTAAACTGAACCTATTCATTTTACACTGCTGACATCTGGCATAGTCTAAGAGGCTCCAGAGAATTCCACAGATCCTGAACTGGGGCAGAGCCAGCAAATAATACAGGATCTGGCAGCAACACAGAATGTCACCCCCAAAGAGGTTCAACGCCAAATATGGCTAAACCCACATACACACATGAGCAGGAAGCAGGGACCAGAACTGGAGGTTCTTATTCCCTAACTGCCACATCCAACACCCCACCTTCTAATCATCAGTGAAGGAGGAAATCAAAGGTCCAGGCATCAGGCTGGCCTGCCCCGTCACCTGGCAGGATTCACTCAGGAGGTAGTCTGGTCAGCCCAGGCAGGGTTCCTTTGGTAGTAAGTCTGCAGGAAGGTGTAAAGGGCCCCTTTAAATGACAGACCCTAGCCCACTCATGTGCTCTCTCTCTCTCTCTCTCTCTCCTCTCTCTCTGTCTCTCTCTTTTTTGCTCCCTTTCTTTCTCTCTCTCTCACCTTCCCCTTCCTCCCTGCTCTTTGTTCTTCTTCTTAGCCTCTTTGTATCCTCACGTGTCTCCCCCAATCTCCCTCTCCTGCCCTGTCAGAAAGTCTATGGTTCATGGACTCTCTCTGGTTCATGTTCCATTGCTCATGGTTCCGTCTCCATAGCGAGCTTTCCCCTTCCATGTAAACAAAAGAACAACACTGGAGCAATGAAAACCAAAGAGGCTCACTCTGTTACCTCTCTCCTCGCCCATGCTTGGCTGAGCAGGTAACAGTAGAGATCTTTTTCTGGGAACGATCACCTGTGAGACACCCCTTCAGGTCAGTGTGTTTCCCAAGGATGAGGTCCACCACTGCATTGTCGGAGTCAAAAGTGTCTTTCAGCTTTAAGCCTTCAGAGGGTTCTTCCCATTGTTTTTTGGACGACAGTGTGCTCTGGACTTTCTTGGCATTTTTTGTTCCCCCCTTGACCAAGAGTACAAGCTGACTCCAAAGTCTGAGATCATCCATACTGAGCCCGCTTCGGCATCACTGATGGGAAATAATCTTTTTGTAACTCAACTGATTCCTCCCTCCACAAACAACTCTGAAGTCTTAGCCTACAGTAACTATATCTTCTCTCTTGAGAAAATTGTTGCTGTATCAATTTTTTCTATGTAACTTGGAGATATCCTATTCTCCCTTTCTACCAACTAATTTGTCTGTTGCTGACAAATTAGTTCCCTGAATTCCTGGAATACAGAGTCAGAAAGGTAGTGTGTACTAGGGGATTATAGGTGACAATGGATGATAAGTAAGTAGGTAGAAAGACATTTATGAAAAAAGAATCTTGACCATGGAGGTTTCTGTCCCACCTAGTTACATTGCCTCTTTGTCCCAAACAAACAAACAGATGTTATATTATTAATCTGTTTCTCGATGGTTAGAGCTTATCATTGGCTAGCTCTGTTTTAATGATTAGCCAATTTCTATTAATCTATATATTGCCATGATTCTGCACCTTATCGTTTTTCTGGTATGTTGTAGCCTCAGCACCATGGCATGTCTTCACAGGCTCTAAATCCCTTCTTCTCCCATGCCTAATTCTTGGCTGTGAGCATTGCCTCTATTCCTACCTGGCTACTTGGTAATCAGAGTTTTGTTCACCACCCACTAAGAGAATATATATATACAGAAATACATACCCCATCATCTCCTCTTACCTGTCTAGAAAAGATTTTTTCTTTTCTTTCCATCTTTAATACATTTTCATTTAAATAATAAACTATCTTATTTTACATACCAATCCCATTCCTTCTTCCTTACATGTTTACATGCCCCCAAAACCCCCATTCCATTCCCCATCCTCTCCACTGAGATGGTGAGGACTTCATGGGAGATCATCAAAGTCTGTCACATCATATGGGACAAGTATTAGGCCCTGCCCCGAGTATCTACACTGAGAGAGTAGACCTCCATAGGGAAGAGGCTCCCAAAGTCCATTCATATGCCTTGAATAAATACTAGTTCCACTGTCAGAGGCCCATAGCGTGCCATCATCACCCAAATGACACACAGAATAGGAAGGGCTGATTTGATACTACAATGGATCCCCAGTTGTGGGAATGGGGTACATGAGCTCCTGCATGGTCAGGTCTGCTAATTCTATGGGTTTCTCCAGCCTGGTATTGACCCATTTGCTTCTCATTCTCCCCTTTCTGAAACTGGATTCCAGGGTTCAGGTGATTGTTTATCTTACGTGTATTCTTCTGCATAAAGGCTTTAGGGTGGCTTATAAGGTTGTTATCAACCACATTATAGGCAAAATGCATTTATGGTAGCCTCTCCACTATTGCTTAGATTGTTAGTTTGGATTATCCTTTTGGATACCTGGACATTTGCCTAGTGCCATATTTCCCTTTAAACCTATAAATTATGCATCCGTTAAGTTATGGTTTTTATTGCACTCATCTATTCTTCCTCCTAATCTTCCTGATCCTTCATGTTCTCCTATCCCCTCCTCAACACCCTGCCTCTTTCTCCTACCTACCTCCTCCTTCCCCATGCTTCAGGAGATCTTGGGCTTTTCCCTTACTCTGAGGAAACATGTATGTCTCTCTTAGGGTCCTACTTGTTCCTAGGATCTCTGGAGTTTTGGATTGTAGACTAGTTACTATTTGCTCAATGTCTAATAGCCATACATTAGTGAGTACTTAACCTGTTAGACTGTCAGTTTATAGGTTACCTCACACAGAATGGTTTATTCTAAGTCCATTCATTTGTTTCATTTTTTTTTTGCTGATTAGTACTCCAGTGATTAATTGTATTACATTTTCAAAATTCATTCTTTAGACATAGGAATAACTTGGTTGTTTCCAGGTTCTTGATATTAAAAATACTGCTGTTGTGAACATGGCTGTACAGATGTCTATATTGTATGAATTACATCCTTTGGTTATATGCCATTGAGTGTAATGGCTAGATGGGGAAGTAGACTGATACCCAATTTTCAAAAAACTGGCATTCTTAATGCCAAAATATTTGTACAAATTTTCATTCCCAGCAGCAACAGAGAAGTGTTCTCCTATCTACACATTGTCTCGAGCATAAGAATTCCATGGTGTTTTTTCTGTAGCCATTCTAGCAACTGTGAGATGATACCTCAGTGTTGTTATGATTTGCAATTACCTGATGGCTATGAATGCTGAGTGTCTTTTAGCCATTTTAGTATCCTCTATTTACCAAACTAAAATCCCAATGGATCAAAGACCTGAATATTAATCCAGCCACAGTAAAACTCTTAGTAGAGTAATGGGAAGGTAGCACTGAATGAATTTGTGCAGCAAACCACTTCCTGAAGATAACAAAAGTAGCACAGGCACTCAGATTGAAAATTAAGTAATGGGGCTTCCTGAAACAGAGAAGGTTAGTTAAATCAAAAGACATAGTCAACAAGACAGGACAGCAGCCCACAGAATAAGAAAAGAACTTCACCAACCCAATATCTAAATGATTTGTAATATATATAAATATATATATATATATATATATATATATAAAGAACTGAAGAAACTAGTCACCAAAACACCAAATAATCCAATTCAATTGTGAGGTACAGAACTAAAAAAATGCATTATAGGGTTTTACTTTTATGAGATAATCTCCTCATAAAATACTTGAACCAGGTTCTTCACAGAATACATTTAGTGAGATTAGTTGCCCTCATGTTGGGCAATTGGTCCATTTGCTTGGAAATGCCCAAACCTTTTGTCATAGGCTCATTTGAAGACTCACCTCTATTATCTGGTGACATTAAAAGTTGTACAATTGCACATACTTTAGGATATTACAATCCCAGAGTGCAAATCAGCATCTCATTTGCTCCCTGTTTCTTGGGCCCATGATATGTGCAGAGAGACTTTTTCACAGTTGCCAGGAAACACAAATATTCTGTCTGTCACTATCTATTACATCTTCAAATTCTAAACCTACCACACCCACTCATGACCTCACAATGTATCCTCCTGGACTTAGGTGGAAGGCACAAGTCTCTCTCTGGGTTTAACTATTTTTACTTCTGCTGACACAGAATAACCTACAGTATACATGTAAATAAATGCATCATTATACTATTCCAGCTGATTAATGGTCATATAGGAACATCCCACATGCTGCATTTCCCAAAATGCAGAAAGCCCTATGTTGCCTTGCTCAGAGTTTGTTATGTTAGTTGCTGCAATTTTTAGATTTTTTCCTCAATTATTAAATTTAAATTAGAAACAAGATTGCTTTACATTTCAATTCCTTTTCCCTCTCCCTCCACTACTCCCCTGACCTATACTATGCCCTAACTATCCCATACAATTTTAGTACAACAGGGGGAGTGAGGTCTTCCATGGAGGGGCATCAGTGTTTGTTGTATCCTTTGGGATAGGGCCTAGGCCCTTCCATGTAGTCTAGACTGAGGAAGTATCCTCCTCTGTGGGGTGGGCTCCCAAAGACCATTCCTATGCTAGAGATAAGTACTGATCTACTCCAAGAGCCCCCATAGATTTCCAAGGCCACCTAACTGACACCCACTTTCATGGGGACTAGTTCAGTTCCATGTTGGTTTCCCAGTAATCAGTCTGGGTGCCAAAGCTCTGCCATGTTCAGGTCAGCTATTTCTGTAGTTTTCACCAGCCTAATCTTGACCACATTGCTCATCACTCATCCTTCTCCGTAACTGGATTCCAGTTCAGGTCAATGTTTAGTTGCTTCTACTAACATCAGCTGCTTCTATTTCCATCAGTTGCTAGATGAAGACTCTAGCATGGCATAAAGTTAGTCATCAATCTCTTTATCAGGGAGGGCATTTAAGATAGCTTCACCACTGTACGTTAGATGGTTAGTTGGTGTCATTCTTGTAGATCTCCAGACATTTCCCTAGGGCCTGATTTCTCTTTATACTTATACTGGCTCCCTCTCACATGGTATCTCTAATTTTGCTCTACATTATTCTTCCCACAATACTACCATGGCAATGGACACTCAGCAATACAAAATGGCAGCCAGCATGATGGGAACATATATTCACCAAACCAGTATCCAACGGAGGGCTGATAACCAAAATTTACAAAGAACTCGTGAAGCTAGTTTCCAAAACACGAAATAATACAATTAAAATTGGTATAAAGAACTAAATAGAGAATTCTCAATAGAGGATTCTTAAATGGCTGAAAGATACATAAAAAAGTTCTCAATCAAGGAATTGCAAATCAAAATAACTTTTTATTTTTAATAAGGATGCCATATTCATAAAATATTATAATAATGGAAAGAGCATTCAGGGATATAATAGAGGATTTTTTTGGTTCACACAAACAGGAGGAAGAATATTGTAATCACATAATAATGTAAAACTTATATAAAACTAATTTTTCTCAATAGAAGTCTATGGCCTCAAATTACAGAGTAGATGCTGCAAAACACAGATCATTTGAGATCACAGGAAGGATAAAAAATTGACATCCATACTCTCACATATTCCATTGTAAAACACCAAGAAGTGATACTTTTCTCCAGTTCATACTAGATTTCTTTGGGGAATAGATTTTATAACTCAAGAATTTTCCATTTTCTAAGTCATGAGCCTACAAAGGCAACTTGATTAATTTTGAGATACCTGGAAAATACCATCCCCTCTGTGGCAGGAGTATTTATACATTCTCACTTTATAAACCTCAGTCTATGAGGATACTATTGTTGACAATACCCTTGATTCATACACAGCACTCGGGAGATAGAGGCAGGTAGATCTCTGTGAGTTTGACACTACGCTGCATTACAAGAACAAGTTCCAGGCCTGCCTCAAAAGCCACAGAGAAACCCTGTCTCAAAAACTACAATAAAATAAAATAAGAAATAGGTTGAAATTGTACAGAATGGATGTAAAAATGGAAATCTCAAGTTTAGATGGGTATTTCTGAGGTTTAATTTATTACTCCAAGTATACTTCTTAAGAAAGAGGATATCCACCAATGAAAGATACCTACCAATAACTCTGCTAAGAGTTTCAGTGTATCTGGATTTATATTGAATCTGTGATTCTTTGAAACTTTCGTTTGCTCGTTAGAGGAACCTAAAATGGTTAAAAGACACATAAGAAATTGCTGAACATCCATAGCTATCAGGGAAATGTAAATCATAACAGGTCTGATACATCATCTTACACCTGCCACACTGGCTACAGACAAAAAAACAAAACAAAACAAAAACAAACAAACAAAAAAAAAAACACCACAGACAATTTATGCTTGAGAGTATGTGGAGAAAGTTGAACATTTCTCTGTTGATGCTGGGAGTGAAAACTCGTGCAACCATTTTGCCAGGCAGTAAGGAAGTTTTTTCTGAAAATTGTGTATCAGTCCTCTTCAGCTTTTAGCCTTTCCACTCTTTGGCATATACCCAAGGGATGTACATTCATACAACAAGGACATCCATACAGCTATGTTCATAGAAGCATTATTTGTAATATCAAGAAGCTGTAATCAACCAAGATGTCCCTCGACTAAAGAAGTTATAAAGAAAATGTGATAAAATTAATCAATGGAGTAATACTCAGTAGAGAAAAGCAATGAAACAAATAGATTTAACTAGAAGAAATCATCCTGAATAAGGCAACCCATACACAGAAAGACAAACATATGGTTTACTCACTAATGTACTGATATTAGACATAGAGCAAATGATGAGTAGTCTACTATCCAAACCTTCAGACAAGCTAGGAACAATTAGGACCCTAAGAGAGACATACATGGTTCCTCGGAGTAGGTGAAAGGCACAAGATCTTCTGTAAAATTTGGGTGCATGGGGAAGGATGAGGTAGGTAAGAGAAAGAGGAGGGAATTGGAGAACATGAGGAATCATGAGGATTAACTAGTGGATAAATGAATGAGAGCAAGAAAAGAGAAACCTTAATAGAGGAATAAATTACAGGTTTAAAGACAAATATGGCACTATGGAAATGTCCAGGAATCCACAAGGTTAATCCTACCCAACAATCTAGGCAGCAGTGGAAAGGCTACCTTAAATGCATTTCCCCTGTAATATGATTGATGACTACCTTATATTCCATCCTAGAGCCTTCATCCAGTAGCTGATGGAAGCAGAAAAATACACAAAAAGCTAAGGAATGTCCTAAACTCCTGGAATTCAGTTTCAGAAAGGGAAGACAGATAAGCAAATGGGACAGTACCATGCTGGAGAAACCCACAGAAAGAGATGACCTGACAAAGTGGAAGCTCACAGACACCATTCTGACAATTGGGGTACCATTATATTACCATAGTATTTCTTATGTCAGTTTTAGTTGGAAAACTATTTCCCAAACGTTTTCTTTGAGTTAGTAAGTGCATTTAATGTTGAGCTGTGTCACATGTTTGCTGCAGGAGAGTTCCTCATTTCATACACAATCTATTAGCCTGTCTTTTTATCAGTATATTATGTCCAGTGATATTAAGAGGAATTAATGACCTTTGATGGTTAATTATTTTTCTTTTCTATCAATTTATTCTTATATTCCAATTTAATCCCTTCTCTTCTGCTGCTACTCTTTCTTGCCCCTCAAATCTCATTTGTACATTGGAGCTAGTAAGGCCTCCCCTAGGAAATATACTGTCTATCCTATTGTCTAGTTGAAGAACAACCAAGGAAATTCTCTAGTCACATTAACTACATGTTGAGGCTGACCATGGTATCTCTCCATATAGAAAGCACATCAAAAAGTCAGTTTGTACATGAGAGTTAGAACATGGACCCATTGCCACTGAACATATATTATATGTCAATCACAACTGTTACCTGAATTAAGGGAGTGGATTTCAGTCCTTTGAAGGTTCCCTACTTTTCAGAACAGAGCCAGTGATTTCTCACTAGCTCAGGGCAGCTGATTCGGTGGGTTTCCCCATCATGGACTTTACTCAATTATTTATAATATTTCTCATTTCTCACTTTGAATATACTCAAGGAGCTTAGCAAAATGGTTAGTGGTGGATTTCTGCATCTGCTTCCATCGTTATCTGTAAGAGAGTTGTAGCTTGTCTAGAGTTTTGGGCTAAAGTGTTATGATAAATCTTTCTGCCACCTGCTTGAGTTGTGCCCGCCATGTGGATGGACAAAATTATACACGTAGAGTTATATTAATATGGAATGAATGGTGCTTGGCCAATGACTAGGGTTTCTCATCTGTTAGGTCAGTCATAATTACCATAAATCTATATGTTTTATAAGACTTATGTTATTTAGGATGCCTTCCATTGGCGTTCTCATGTCGGGATAACTGGTGACTCTGGCAAAAGAGAATAGGGACACATTTCTTGTTTTTTTGACTTTTATAAATTTGAATTACAAACAAGATTGAATTACATGACAATCCCAGTTCCCTTCTCCCTCCCTTCCTCCCCTACCACCTCTCCCAACTAAAACACTACCTATCACATATCCTTTCTTCTAATCTACACCTGATTCAAAACTTCTTGTCCTCATGACCTCTGCAATCTTCCTTTTCTTCCCTTCTCATTCTTGTCACTCCTCCCATGTTCTCAATTTGCTCAGTGAATGGTGACCCTTTCCCCTTCTCCAGGGGACAAAGTTTGACTAATTTTGGGTCCTTCTTGTTCATAAGTTCTCTGGCAGTGTGGATTTGTAGGCTGGTAATCCCATACTCAATGTCTAAAATCCACATATGAGTGAAGTACATATCATGGCTGTCATTTTGTGTTTGGGTTACCTCGCTCAGAATGGGTTCTTCTAGTCCCATCCATTTTCCTGCAAATTTCAAGATTACATTGTTTTTTCCACTGAGTAGTACTCCATTGTGTAAATGTATCAAACTTTCTCTATCCATTCTTCAGTTGAGGGGCATCTAGGCTGCTTCCAGTTTCTGGCTATTACAAATAAAACTACAAGGAACATCGTTGAACAGATGTCTTTGTTGAATGAATGTGCTTCTTTTGGGTACATGCCTAGGAGTGGAATTGCTGGATCTTGTGGTGGACTGATTCGAAGGGGCCCATTTCTTCTTGCCCTTGTTTATATATGAGTCTCCCCGTCATGTCACTTCCTGCAGATCACCACTTCTTTACATTTCCCAGAATCCTTCTTGACTCCTAGTCCCACCTAACTTGCTGCCTCATTGGCCAAACAGTGGTTTATTCAAGAAAAATAAGATGAACATACACAGAAGTACATTCCCCATCATATCTTCTTTTCTGTCTAAATAAAAAGAAGGGTAACTCATTTTTATAATACCTGAAGAAAACTATAACCATAACTATCTGTCTTCAACTCTATCAAAGACCACAGAGGATATTATATAAACACTAGAATTGACAAAGACATCTCTCTAACTGGACAGTCACCCAAAGTTCCTCTGTAACGTTGGGACATCCATCTTCAGACTATAGGCCAGAGTGTGTCTGGCACACTTGTCCATTTTAGCAGGAAGCCTTCAGTAATGTCTTCTTTTGTAATTTAGAAGTCATTTTCTTGTGGGTTCTGCATGTTTAGTTTATACAGCAACAAACAGTCCAGCCAAGAACAGTTTCTAGCTCAAATGGTTAAACTTGCCATATTGAAAGCAAACTCCATAACGAGTTAATTCGATGCCCATCCTCCTTTCTGACATAATTGGTGTGCCAGGAGCAGTTTGTCTTACTGCCAAGAAAAATCCCAAATCATTTCATGTCATATATTGTGTCAGTCTTTGAAAGGTTTGAATAATACCTATCCGTCTCAAATACATCTCTGTATATCTAGAAAACCTAACTAACTATAATTATAAGTTCTGATTATTATAGGTGACTATATTACCTGTATGTAATTATACGTGTCATTTTAAAGATCTGTATAACCCAATGCCTAAACAAGAGTATATATATATATATATATATATATATATATATATATATATCACAAAATTGACCCTAAATATGTATCAATAAATCAAAATGCATATCAATGCCAATAATTCATTCCTTTATCCGATTTCCTTTTTTTCTTTTAAAAAGAGATTGACTGTGCTTATTACCATTTATAACCAACCCCATTTAAATGAAAACAAACATTTATAAACAATATTTGGGAATTTGGTAGTCATTCATTCCAAACTGCATCCTGCTCATTGGAGGTGATGTCTATACCAAGAGGATCATGATAAAACACCGAAATCTGACCAAGTCTTTGTTTTTGTAGCCTGCAAGGCTGCATCATCTTAGCTGTTTTGGATGTAGTATCAGTTGTGTCACTGCTTCAGGGAGTGTTGCCTGATAAAACCATATTAGTCTGGAAGGAATCCACAGGTTTTCTTTGGAAACACAAGTAAATACTTTTTTCCCAAGTAACCTGTCCTTAGTCTTAAATCTCCCTGCTTCTGCTTTTCCAGTGCTAGGATTAAAGGTGTCTGCCACCACACCCAGCTACACTATTTCCTCTTATTACTTTTTGTCTCACAATCCTTAATGTATTTTTAAATGTAGTGTAAACCTTTAAAAGTTTTTCTTTATCTAAATATGTCTTTAACATCTTGGGAGTACTGAGTCCAACCCTCAAGAGTGCCAAGACGGCACAAGCATAAGGAAGGTGACCCGATGACTCTTAGTGGCCCAACAGGGCTGGTTGTGGTGGCAGGTTTCCCTTTTCCTCTGGAGATTTGGGGCATGGGGTCTTCCCACTCCTGACACCATTATGATATGATAAATCTTTCGGACATCCGCTTGAGTTCTGCCTGCCATGTGGATGGACAAAATAATAGACAGAGACTTATATTAGGTTCAAATGCTGCTGGGTCAGTTACAAGGATTTCTCATCTTGTTAGCTCAGTCTTACTTACCATAAATCTATATTTTATAAGAATTACCTTATTAGGATGCCTTCCATTGACGTCATCATCCCGGGATCACATGGTGACTCTGGAGGAAAAGAAAAGGGGCCCACTTCCATCTTGCCCTGGTTTATGTATGAGTCTCCCTGCCATGTCACTTCCTGCAGATCACCACTTCTTTACTACTTTTTCCAGAATCCTCCTTGACTCCTAGTCCTGCCTATCTGGCTACCTCATTGGCCAAACAATACTTTATTCAACAATCAATAAGATAAACATGGACAGAAGTGCATTCCCCATCATTCTAGGCTAGGTATCTTTTGCTTTATATCTGAAATACACTTATGAGTGAGTAAATACAATATTTTTTTGTTTCTTGGATACAGCACTTTTAGTCAGACTGTATTCAGTGACATTATATGCCATTGAGTAATTGTGCCAGAAAAAGGCTATTGTTCATGGCCTTGTCCCTGGCCTGATTGGAGTCACCTACAAACCTGTGAATATTAAAAGCTATAAAGGACAATTGTATTGGATAGAAAATTATCAAAATAAAAAAACTGTGCTTCTCAGCCATTCTATACTTGTTGAACCAATGTTATGAAGAGAAAGAATCCTACTGTGATTGCCAGGCAAATATAATGATATTAAGGTATAATACAATACCCACAATGTAACACAATCTATGCAAACATTTCCTCACATTACACCTTTCTTTGCCATCTCCTTGGCATGTAAGTCATTCTGTAAGCTTTAAGCATTTTCTTTTTTAATTCTTCCACCACAAAGTTTCCGTTGACTGCTTCAGGAAAACACAAATGTATATGAAGGCATATACCCAAACGATGCTTGATAATACCACAAGGTCACTTGCCCAGCTATGTTGTACAACATTATTTATAGTAGCCAGATCTTGGAAAAAACCTTGAATCCCATCAAGTGATGAAGGGATGAAGGAATTGTGGTACATTTACACAATGGACTAATACTCAGCATTAAGAAAATGACATCCTCCTTACTGGTCTGCCGAAATGACCTCTCCATGGGTGAAAGTACCCTCTGCCCTTGACCAACTCCTGTTCAAAGCCCCATTCAACCTGATCTCTCTGGGCCTGGGCCTGGGCTCGGGCCTGCTTGGAGTGGACCCATCCAGCCAGGGAGGAGTTCCCTGATTCTGGAAACACCTCATTCTTTCTTCCCACTCCGCCACCCTGAGCCCTACCAAAGTGAGTGACCCTCTGCTCTTGCCGAACACCTGTCCAAAGCCCCATTCCCCCTGATCTTTCTGGGAATGTGCCTACTTGGTGTGATCATGCCCAGTCATGGAGGAACCCCTGAGTCTGGAAACACCTCACTCTTCCTTCCTGATCTGCCAGCCTGACCCTTCCTGAGAACTAATCCCTACTGAGGCCTAACCCCTACTGAGTGAGGAGACTACCAGGAGAGGCAAAACCATCCAAAGCTGCAGACATTGAAGTCCTGGCCCACAGACACCACCAGGTGACAAGAGGAGGTAAAGAGACCCCACCTGCACCCATTGGAAGAAGAGATCGTAAGAAGACAAAATAAGAACACAGCTAACAACTGAAAGACCAATATAACACCACCATAATCTAGGGACTCCACACGCGCAAGATCTGAAAAGTCCAACACAAATGATAAAGAAGAGATGGATCTCAAAAATTATCTCTGGAAGATGATAGAGACCTTTAAAGTGGAAACAAGAAAATCCCTTAAACAAACAGAAGAAAAAAAAGCAAAAATTACATGAAATGGAGGAAAAGACAAACCAAAAAATTCAGGAAATAAGCAAATCTCTTAAAGAATCTAAAGAAAACAAACAAACAAAAAAAAAACAACCAAACAAATGAAGGAAGCACTTGAAACAGTTCAAGGAATGAAAACTGAAATACACACAATAAAGAAAACACAGAATGAGGCGATGCTGGAAATGGAAAGACTGGACAAATGATCAGGAACTAATGAGGTGAGTATAACTAATAGAATCTCAGTTATTGAAGACTCACTAGAGGATACACATTCATTGACCTTAGAAAATCTCAAGTCCGGGAAATCCCTAACACAAAATATCCAGGAGAGAAAGGAGCACCGTGAAAAGGCCAAACCTAAGAACAATAGGTATAGAAGAAGCTGAAGAAATAGTGCTCAAGTCAAATATAAAAGCAGACCAATCAGAATCACAACCGAATTATCAAGGGAAACTCTGAAAGCCAGAAGGTCCTGGATAGATACCCTACAAACACTAAGGGAGCATGGATGTCAACCCAGACTATTGAACCCATCAAAAGTTTCAATCACTATAGATGAAGAAAACAAGATATTCCATAATAAAACAGATTTTAACATTACGTATCCACAAATCCAGCACTACAGAAAGACCTAGAGGGAATACTCCAACCCAACGAAGACAAATAAACTCATGAAAATATAGGTACATGAAGAAACTGGAGAAAAGTCACACTAGAGAATTGGCAGAACAACTGAAAGCTTTAGATCTAAAGGAAGAAAACTCACCAAGGCTGAGTGGATGTCAGAAAATACATTGAGGGCTGAAATCAATAAAGTAGAAACTAGGAAAACATTTCAAAGAATTAATGAAACAAAGAGTTGGTTTTTTGAGAAGATCAAAAAGATAGACAAACCTCTATCCAAAATAACCAAAGGCAAAGTGAGAGCATGCTCATTAACAAAATCAGAAACGAAAAGGGGGAAATACCAATGGACCCTGAGGAAATCCAGAGAATCTCCAGGTTATATTTTGAAAGCCTATACTCCACCAAATACAAAAATGTAAAGGAAACGGACAGTTTTCTGGACAGATATCACTTACCAAAATTAAACCAAGAACAGATAAGCAGTTTAAATCGACCTATATCCTCTAATGAAATAGAAGCAGTCATCAAACGTCTCCCAACCAAAAAAAGCTCAGGGCTACATGGCTTCACTACAGAATACTACCAGAAATTCAAACAAGAGCAAACACCAGTACTTCTCAAAGAGCTCCACACAATAGGAGCAGAAGGGACATTGCCAAACTCTTTTTACAAGGCCAAAATCACTTTGATCCCCAGGCCACACAAAGATACAACTAAAAAGAACTACAAGCCAATATCCCTCATGAACATCGATGCAAAAATACTTAATAAAATATTGGTGAATCAAATTCAAGAACAGATCAGAAAAATCATCCACTCTGATCAAGTAGGCTTCATCCCAGGAAGACAAAGATGGTTCAACATAGGAAACTCCATCAATGTAATCCACCATATAAAGAAATTGAAAAAGAAAATCCATATGATCTGAAAAGCACTAGATGCTGAAAAGGCCTCTGACAAAAATCCAACATCCCTTCATGATAAAGATCTTGAAGAGAAGAAGAATAACATGAGAATTCAACCATGTCATGCATGTTGGCATGTATATTGGTATTGTCATTTTTTCAACTTTTTTTTTATTTCAATTAGAAACAGGGTTGTTTTACATAACCATCCCAGTTCCCTTCTCCCACCCATCCTCCCCTTCCTCCCTAACTAAAACCTTATCTGTCACATATCTTTTTTGCTCCCCCTGGATGGTGAGGTCTTCCTTAGGGTTCATCAGAGTCTTTTGTATCCTTTGGGATAGGGCCTAGGAGCACACCTGTGTTTCTTGGCTCAGAGAGTATTCCTCTATGTGGAATGGGCTCCCAAAATCCACACCTATGCTATGGATAAATACTTGGCTTCTACAGGAGGTCCCGTAGATTTCTGAGATTTTCCTCATGGAAACCCATGTTCCTGGGGTCTGGATCAGTCCCATGCTGGTATTCCAGCTATCAGATTGGGGAACAAGAGTTCCCGGATGTTTAGCTCATCTGTTTCTTTGTGTTTCACCTGCCTGGTCTGGACCTCTGTTCTCTTCACTGGTACTTCTCTGCATCTGGATTCCAGTTCAGATCGGTGATTAGTTATGGGTGTCTGCTTCCACCAGCTGCTGGTTGTAGGCTATAGGATGGCATATAAGTCACTCATCAATCTCATAATCAGGGGAGGGCATTTAAGGTAGCCTCTTCTCCATTGCTGATATCATCTTTGTAGATCTCCAGACATTTCCCTAGTGCCTGATTTCTCTATAAACCAAAAATGTCTCCCTCTATTCTGATATCTCCATTCTTGTTATCATGTATTCTTCCCCTGACAACCTTTCTGCTCCCTCATGTCCTTGGCATCCCTCTTCATCTCCCCTTCACCTTTTAACTCCATCACCCTCTTCCTGTGCTCTCAATTTGCTCAGCAGATCTCGAACCTCTCCTCTTCTTCAGGGGAACATGTATGTCTCTTAGGGACCTCCTTGTTTATTAGCTTTTATGGAAGTGTGGACTATAGGCTGCTAATCCTTACTGTGTCTAAAATCTGTATATGAGTCAGTATATACAATGTTTGTCTTTTTGTGATTGGTTACCTCACTCAGAATGATTTCTTCTAGGTCCATCCATTTTCCTTCAAATTACAAGAATCCATTGTTTTTTTTCCACTGAGTTGTACACCATTGTGTAAATGTACCACATTTTCCCTATCCATTCTTTTGTTGAGGGGCATCTAGGCTGCTTCCAGTTTCTGGCTATTACAAATAGTGCGGCTATGAACATCGTTGAACATATGTCCTTGTTATATGAATGTGCTTCTTTGGAGTATATGCCTAAGAGTGGAATTGCTGGATCCTGTGGTAGGCTGATTCCCATTTTTTTTTTGAGGATTCGCCATATTGATTTCCAAATTGGCTGTACAAGTTGGCACTCCCACCAGCAGTGGCGAAGTGTTCCCCTTTCTCCATATCCTCTCCAACATGAACTGTCATAGGTGTTTTCGATTTTGGCCATTCTGTCAGGGGTAAGATGGTATCTCAGAGTTGTTTCGATTTGCATTTCCTTGATGGCTAAGGATGTTGAACACTTTCTTATGTGTCATTCAGCCATTTTAGATTCCTCTATTGAGAATTGTCTATTTAGTTCTGTACCCCACTTTTTAATTGGGTTGTTTGGTGTTTTGGAAACTAGCTTCTGGAGTTCTTTGTATATTGTGTAGATCAGCCCTGTGTCAGATGTGGGCCTGGTGAATATCTTTTCCCAGTCTGTCTGTTTTGTCTTGCTGACTGTCTCCTTTGCTTTACTGAAGCTTCTCAGTTTCAGGAGGTCCAATTTCTCAATTGTTGACCTCAGTATCTGTGCTACTAGTGTAATGTTCAGGAAGCAGTCTTCTGTACCAATTAATTCAAGGGTATTTCCCACTTTGTCTTCTAATAAGTTTAGTGTGGCTGGATTTATGTTGAGATCTTTGATCCATTTTCACTTAAGTTTTGTGCAAGATGATAGGCTTGGGTCTAACTAGAGTCTTCTACATGTCTGCCACCAGTTATGCCAGCACCATTTGTTGAATATTTTCTTTGTTCCATTGTTTAAATTTGGATTGTTTGTCAAAAATCAGGTGTTCATAGGTGTGTGGGTTAATATCAGGGTTTTCAGTTCTATTCCATTGGTCTAACCTGTCTATGTTTGTGCCAATACTAAGCTGTTTTCAGGACTTTAGCTCTGTAATAGAGCTTGAAGTCTGGGATGGTTATGCCTCCAGAGGTTCCTTTATTGTACAGGGATGTTTTGGCTATCCTGGGTCTTTTGTTTCTCCATATAATGTTGAGAATTGTTCTTTCAAGGTCTGGTGATTGCATTGAATCTGTAGATTGCTTTTGGCAGGATTGCCATTTTTACTATGTTGATCCTACCTATCCAATAGCATGGGAGATCTTTCCATTTTCTGGTATCTTCTTTAATTTCTTTCTTTAGAGACCCAAAATTCTTATGGTACAGGTCTTTCCCATTTTTGGTTAGTGTTACCCCAAGGTATTTTATGTTGTTTGTGGCAATGGTAAAGGGTGATGTGTCTCTGATTTCTTTCTCCACCAATTTGTCATCGGTATATAGCAGGGCTATGGATTGTTTTGTATCCTGCCCCTTTGCTGAAGGTGTTTATCAGCTGTAGGAATTCCCTGGTAGAGGTTTTGGGCCACTAATGTAGATTATCATATCATCTGCAAATAGTGAGAGTTTGACTTCTTCCTTTCAGATTTGTATTCCCATGATCTGCTTTTGTTTTCTTATTGCTCTAGCTAGGACTTCAAGGACAATATTGAAGAGGTATGGAGAGAGTGGATACTCTTGTCTTGTACCCGATTATAAAGGAATTGGATCGAGTTTCTCTTCATTTAATTTGATGTTAGCTGTTTGCTTGCAGTATATTGCTTTTATTATGATGAGTTATGTTCCTTTTATCCCTGATTTCTCCAAGACATTTATCATGAATGGCTGTTTCGTATTGTCATTTTAAGGTCTTGTTTAGGCAACTATTTTATTGAAACTTCTTGGGTGCAGCTCCCCATCATATGTAGAAAACATTATTCAACAATAGATACCCGATCTGGTTCTCTGCCTATTAAAATGGCTCCACTCTACCCCCTTTAGCATATACCCTGAGGCTTAAGAGTAGCAATTGTTTTTTAGATGTATCAAGTGGGAATTCCATTCAGTTTCATCTCTGCATTTTGGCAATTTGTAGATTTCTGTAATGGTCTCCATCTGCTGCCGTTAGAAATGACACTGGTTTAGTGAGATGGCAGTAGTTGGTTCTCTTTAGGGACTATGGCCTCACTAGCATGGGTAGTAGGCATGAATCCCTTCCATTGAGTGGGCCTTCAGTCCAATTAGATAGCTGATGGTTATCTCAGGAAGTAATAAAACTATTTACCTTTTGGGATATCTTACCATTCTGGTCACTCTTTTGTTAATAGGTGTTACAGATAGTAAGACTGTGCATTGTTTTCTCTCTTTGACAGCTTGCTTAGCTCCTTCCAGTACTTTAAGTGCTGGTCCTCAGGAAGAAGATTATTTTAGGTTGGTTCCAGATTGATTTCTCCAAGTCCTTTTCTAATGTGTATTGTGTTTTTAGCTATAGTGTCTTACTAAGCTTTCATTTCTGGGGGTAAACAAGGACAATGGGAATAGTTTATATTGTTTTGGGAGGCTTTTGGATTACCCTGACCAATAACCTCAAAGGAGGTTTCACATGCCTAATTTTAGTCTATACCTCTTAAAAAACATTGACATCCCAACTGGAGTAACTTCATTTAAATTATGTGAGCATGCACATGAGCACACTCTCACAAACACACACACACACACACACACACACACACACAAACAAACAAGCACACATGCACACTTAACTACACACACAAACACATATACACCCATATACACATAGTCACTTATACACAAACAGTAACATGTGCTCTCATACACTTACATACCTACAGACATATGCTCACACACATATACTCACATGCCCCAGTCATATCCCACCTCCACCCCCACCCTCCCCCATCTCTCCACCCCCCACCCTGGCTCTGGATTACAGGTGTGTGTTACCACCCACAGCCAAAGCTGTCTACTGGGGATGGAAATCATTTCCACATGCTTGCATGGCAAGCAATTTACTGGCTAAGTTCCTTCCCAGAGTCTTGAAAGAGATTCATTATTTCAGAAGATGGTTGTAATTTCTTCCTGTGATGTCATATGTAAATCTCTCAGTACAGCCTATATTGCTGTGGGATCTCATGGGTAATGACATGCTTGTCACACACATAGATGCCTATTTATCTGTTTTTAGGAATATGTGGCTCTGTCGATCGTCTCAGCATAGAAGTGTTAATTACTTTTGGTTCTCAGCTATGATATCTGCTGCAGTATATCTCTGTCTCCTGAATGACAATGTGTCAGTCATCCAAAATGTTGTTCAGTATGATGTAGACATATGTAAATATAAACATATATGTAATGTGAGTGTGAGGGTTTTGAGGTAGATCAAGAAAAATACAGGACCAAATGTGATAGAATACAACATGTAAGTGGCACTTTGCTAGATTGCCAGGGAGATGAATTCCCTCAAAATCCCACTGGAATTTCAGATGTGTGTGTGTGTGTCCACACCCCAGGTGAGGAGTAGGCCAGGAACTGGAGAAAAGGGATAGCAGGGAGGACTGTGGTTGTATGTAATGCTTCTCAACAGCGAGATTGGAGCACCCATTCACTCAGGATGTTATAAAAAGTCACAGCCCAAGTGGCTTAACAGCTGTATCCCTTCACTGTGATGGGGGAATGGAGGTTCAACGCCAAGGTGTGGGTGTGGTGGGATTCTCTGAGGGCCTGTCTCCTCCCAGTGACCCTATTCCATGCCGTGTAGGTGTGTGTGTGTGTGTGTGTGTGTGTGTGTGTGTGTGTGTGTGTGTGTGTACCCATTTCCTCTTCAATGGACCCAGGGTATACGGGATTAGAGCCCACACTTAAAATCTCATTTCAGTTTGATTACTTCCTTATTGAATCATTTGCAAACACACGTTCTGAGATCCTCAGAATTGGGACACTCATATAGGGAGCCATAGTTCAGCCAGGCACATGAATGAGCCCCTAGATCAGAGGTTGTGAGAGCAGCAGCAGCTTGGCTTGTTATAGCCCAAGGTTTATCTGTTGCTAGAAGATTAGTGTACACTAAATAAGCAAAATATGTTTGTTTGGGCTGAAGTTAATTCAATAGGCTATGTGAACATTTTGGTTTCTATCAACTGATTTTCAGCTAAGAGCCTCAGTTTTTAAGAATTACAGAACACCAGGGCCAATATTCAGGTTCAATTGTAGACTTATTTATGTAGTAATCCATTCCCATGCTAACTTGTAATATACATTGTAGGCAATTTTCTGACGCCCAGGTTTTAAAGCCAGTGCAAAAACATTTTGAATACTTATAATTTTATAGGTCACAATCTAGGATTTGCTTTCAGTGGTGGTGGTTTGGATTCTTTTGGGGGGAGGTTACAAGCACGCTGGCTTGCAACTCATATAATAGCTCAGGCTGGCCCCTCATTTATGACAGTCCTTCTGACTCCATCTCCTGGTTTTACAGATGTAAGCCACCATCCCCAACACAAGACAGAATTTCAAAGCCTCTTCATAACTATTTGGCCTACTTAATAGGGGAAAGCCAAGAGAATATGATAAAATATTCTTATTTGAGTCTGAGATTCTTCAAAACACAATCCTAGCTATTGGTAAAACTCAGGGTCAGGACTGGAGAGGTGGTTCAGTCGTTAATAGCACCTGTTGTTCTACCAGACAACCCAAGTTCCTAGTCATGTCAGGCAGCTCACAATCCTCTGTAACTCTAGCTCCAAGAGATCAGATACCTCTGACCTACACAAGCACCTACACTTGTGTATATGTGCATATATACCCATATGTGTACACACACAAACTCACACACACACACACACACACACACAAGCACACACATACCTACATATAATTAATATCAAAAATCTTTTTTAACATCTTAGGAAAATTATAGTAAGCTATGTCAACCCTATATGGCTAATTAGCAAATGCCAGCACACATCATTTGAAACCATGGTCCCAGAAGTACAAAAGGATTCTGTGCAAAGTCACAGACTTTGTATATAGGTAACATGCCTTGTCTGTGGGTCTATGGAAACATGGGCATGGGTCTCTGTGTTGCTGTTCACCATTGAGTGGTGAACCATATACACACTGTGATTGGTGTCCTATAAACGAGTGACCCCTGGGGCATGATAGCAAAGTGCTGTTGGAGAAACTGGGTGAGTTGATGAGAGTGGATTGTTAGAGTGTTCTTGTGCTCAATAAAATCCCACTGGAATTTCAAACAACAACTGAATACACAAAATGCTGTCCAGGGTTTGATGGGTGAAACCATGATATAAGTGAGGCTGTTTGATTCTGTCTCAGGACACAGGGGCTGCCCTTGCCACCTGTATTTTCTCTGTCCCCATTCAGGGGCTGTGCTGTTCTAAATGATAGGAATCAGAACATGTGATATTATAGTGACTGTTTCCAGCATCTGGGGCGACTCACTTGGCTACAAGCTCAGCCTCCTATTGCCCATATATTTGTGTGAAGTGTGTCTTATATTTGATGGGTCAGTATCACTGTTGCATGTCTAGCCTTCTTTGGGTGAAGAAAGGATGGATGACCATTGCAGAGCTATGGATGGCCAGCGGAGACCAGCTTGTTGTGATGTGCTGAGTATTTGTATGGTCCTTGTTTATACATGGATGTGTTAGAGATTGAGTTTTTGTTGCCCACCAGTGGCTATAAATATTGGTGTGTTTTTATGGTTATGGGATAAGATTTTGTGACAATCCTCTGCATTTGCCAAAAAAGAAAAAAGTTAATTGAGTAGTAACCAAGTTGGGTCCTTGACTATAAGACATTCACTCACACATGGGCTCCATATAGGGAGGACAAGTTATTTCAAAAAATGGAAATTGCCAACTTTGTATCAAAATAATGGCCAACTATTACAGTGTAACACAACTGATGCCTTCTGAGGCCCTAGGCTCTCACAGTCACACCTTAGTTGTGATGCTCCTGGGCTAACACCTCAGAGGATGCTCTCATCACTATACCAATTCACTTGTTTCTAGGTCAGCTTTGCTGCTGGCTTTTGATAATTTTCTGTCTTCTGGGAGATGTGTGTTTCTTTTTTTTTTAAACAGGGTTTCTCTGTGGCTTTGGAGGCTGTCCTGGAACTAGCTTCTTGTAGACCAGGCTGCTCTCGAAGTCAGAGAGATCCACCCACCTCTGCCTCCCGAGTGCTGGGATTAAAGGAGCGTGCCACCAACGCCCGGTGACATGTGTGTTTTTTTAAAGATTCTATAAGAGGGGTAATTTCCCAGAGGTAGGAAAGGGCAGAGTAACACAGTAGAGACTAAAGTGGCAGGTTATGTGTGGCCAGCAGAGGGGAGCTGACTATTTTCTTATAGGGTGGGGGCACTGTCCAGCTGGAGAAGGTATTTTGCACATCTGTAGTGGAGCAAGCGTGAGGGTAGCAGCTGAGGGTACCTCTCCACATACCATTTGGTCAGAGAGCTGCTGGTCCTCCACGGTAAGCTGAAATAGAGGGCCTGTGAGTCTAAGTCCATATTAAGGCCTCTGAAGGGTCAGAAATTTCTCTGTGATGAAGGCAGGAACCATAGAAATGAAGGTGGCTACTTGGTTGTGGGAGGCAACATCAGAGCTCGTTGTCCATGAAAACTATGCTGTTTCCAAAATGATTGCTAGAAATCACAACATTCGTGCTGGAGGACCCAATTTATCTTGAATTGAAATGTACAGCCAAACTGTGGTTATACCATGTATTTACACAGTATCCAGATTCAATGCTTTTAAAAATCGCATTCGATTCACCTTCGTAGTCTTTCATTATTTTGAAAGATTTCTTATAACTAAATAGCAGGTAGGCCATTGCAGGTGCCAGAGATACAGTGCAAGGAAGATATTGGTAAAGCTTGTGTGTGGTGCAGGGGACCTCTTGTTAGTGACATTGAAGTAATGGCTGAGAGAGTGACTTTTGCAGGGAGTTGGACTTTGAGCTGGACTTGAGGAAAGACCACAAAGTATGTATCTGCATCTCAGAGCAAGGCAACACTTGGATTGAAAAAACCCAGCAGAAAAGCCAAGGTCACTACCTGGTGGACATAAGACAACCTAGAGCAGAGGTAGGCCCTTTGAGTTCTCAAGCGTCCCAAGAAAGGAAGCAAGACAGTCCAATTGTCTTGTTAAAGGATGTGTTTGTCAGAGGTTATACGTGTAGGTGTGGACATGGAGGGGGACAGACGTAAACTACAGCCAGGACCGTGGGGGCTGCTCTTAAAGAGAAGGGAGATGAGACTGGACTCAAAACTTGTCTTGGAAGGAACTGAGGCCTGATGAATGGGGCATGAGAGACTGGGAAAGGGAGTGAAATGGTGCTAGGTGTATGTCCTGACGGCAAGTTGTGCTACTCAACACTTACGCTGGAGAAATTGCTTCAGCAGTCCTGAAGAGCTAGAGCGAGAAGAGTCTCAGCCTAGGAACAGTGCCCATTTGGCATACTTAACAATGATCCAGGGTCAGAGCTACACATCCCAGAATAGTGCTTTTTGCGTGGGTGAACCCGTTCATGTGGGTAACCCATCCGTGTGTGTGCCCCGTATGTGTGGGTTCCCCATCAATGTGGGTGTCCCATCAACATGGGTGCCCCATCAACATAGGTGCCCCGTTCATGTGGGTGCCCTATCAACATGGGTGCCCCGTCAGTGTGGATGCCCCTTCCTTGTTAATGCCCCGTCAGTGTGGGTGCCCCTTTTTTGGTGTGGGACTCTTCAGCATGGGTGTACCATTTGCGAGGTCTCCCATTTTTCATGTGGAGCCTCCTATGCATAAGCATGCTATTTGTATGAGGTTGATTGTTTCTGTGTACCTCCAGGGTATGTTTATATTTTATTTTGTTTTGTTTTGTTTTGCTTAAAATAGAATTTGTTCATACAATACATCCTGATCACAGTTTCCCCTCCAGTACTTCTCTCAGATCTTCCCCACCTGCCCTCGCTTCTGATTCATACCCTTTATGTCTAACTTTAGAAAACAAACATGCTTCTAAGGAATAATAATAAAACAGGGTAATATAAAACCAAAGCAAACCGAATAGGACAAAACAAATGGAAGAAAAAAGTCAAGGACGAAGGTACAAGAAATACATAAAGACACAGAGCACACATATTCACACCCTCGGGAATCCCATGCAAGCATGTACGCCAAAGCCACAATGATACATACACTAAGAACCTGTAGGGTAAAGCAAAACAAAACAAAAAGATGCCCTAACCCAGCATTATGAAACAAAGAATCTAAAGATGCTGTTGAGTTTGTTGTGTTGGCATCTACTGCTGGGCATCCTGTGTACCCTTAAGAGTGGTTTCTTTCCCCAGGGAGACTCCTTTGGAGAAAGATGAGTTTCTATTTGCAAATGGTTAATAATTGGAGAGAGCTTCAGGGTTAGGGATGGGGGTGTGTCCACTTGTCCTTTGAGCACACTCTCCATCTCTGCAGAGCCTGTGTGTGTTGGCTTAGCCTTTGTGCATTTGTAAGTGTGTCAGTTGTGCTGCATTTAGAAGCCTTTGTTCCCTGTGATACCCTCTGGCTCTTACACTGTTTTTGTCTTCTCTTTCAGAGTCCTTGGGCACTGAGAGGAGGAAATTGATGGAGACATTCCATTTAGGGCAGAGTGTTCCAAGGTTGCTCACTGTCTTCACAATGTCTGGCTGTGTGGAACTAGAAAAATAATCTTCATGAGTGATGTAACTCTGGCCCACAAAGGTATATGCCAGGTGCCTTGGTTAGCCATCACCAGTTCTTGGTTTTTGGAAACAGCTTTGTCTCCAGACATCTGCCTGCTGCCAGATGTGTTACCCTGGCACAACCAGTGAAAAGAGGCATGGGGGCTCCTCTGCAGTGCACAGGTCTGGATATCTTCAGATCCCATTATGGTTTTTACTTTTGGGGAATCTTCCTGGAAGACTGTCTGCCTCTTGAAGGCTGATAGATATAGATGCTTTCCATTTCTCAGCAAGAAGACCCCTTGATAGCCAGTAGATGGTGCCTGAAATTGCCTTAAAAGTTTGTTTTTAAAACCATGTTCTATCCTTTACTCCAAATGGGAATTCCTGCAGGTTCTTTGCTATGAAAGACACTATATAGCTCTGTAATGTTACCTCATCAGAGGAAAATTGCCTCATACACACCTGGTCAGAAGCCATTAGTCATTGAAAAGTTTACCGCAGATCATTTATCATGGAGAGGGTCGTTGATGTTGTTTCTTCTTGAACTTTCTCTTAAGCCCATGGTATAAGCAGACCCTCACAGTTCTCCAAAACTTAGCTGGGTGTATCCAACTATCCTGCCTTTGATACTGTTCTAATTTTTCTTTACCTGGTTTTCTGAGAGGGTGTGAGTGGATGCTTCTGTTGCTAGTGCTTTGCAAGTGTCAGCCTTTCAAGCTGTCATGTGAAGCAAAAAGTGCTTCACTGGAAAGTTCAGTAAGCCAATGAAACAGAGCAAGCCTGGACTTTGACCATGTTCTGTTTCTCATTTTAATTTCTATAGTTTCTTATTTTACAGCCATGCTCTGGGTGTGTGCTATCTCGTTTCAGTGATCAAAGAGATTTACTTCTGCATGTTAGCCACCTCTCCCTGTGCATGCCAAAGTGCTTTAGACATAGGCCTAACTCCCTGTACAAAATGACAAATTTTTGTGCCTCACCTATACATATGCACCTGTACTGTATGCTTTAACTCATCCTCCAATTTTCATGCTGAAAGTCAACATTACAACATAAATTTTTGTAGATTTTTTTTCACAGCTAAGATTGAACCCAGGAGCTTGTGCAATCTAGGCAAGTACTCTACTATGGAGCCAACACCCAGATCGATTTTGCACATTTTTCAAAATTTAGTTTTATTTTATGTATGAGTGTTTTGTCTGCATGTATGTTTATGTACCACCTGAATGCCTGGTACCAGTGAAGGCCAGAAGAGAACACCAGATCCCCTGGAACTGTGGTTATAGATGGTTGCAAGCCAGCATGTAGGTGCTGGGAACTAAACAAGGGTATTTTGGAAGAAGAGCCACCACTCTTAACCACTGAGCCATCTTTTCAGTCCCATCAATTTGTGCATCTTACTAGGCATTATTTACATTCTAGAATACTGTAGCATCCTAGATCAAAAATGTATCCATGTGTTTTGCCCACCACATGGTTGGGCTGTATTTATAGACAGAGAAGTGGCAATAAAATACAGAAAACAAAGGAAGTAAAGTAAAGAAACAGTAACATTCTTTATAGTGCCTGTTTTTCTCATTTGTATATGGACTAGTTGGCTGCTTGTGAATGGTTGAGACTCCACTACTTTTTGCAATAGTAGGGATTTTCCCCCATAAGTTTGTAGTTCACTATGTAGGAATATCCCTTAGGTCAAATTTAAGTGGTCATCTCTAGATTAAACAGTTCAGTTTAACACAATTATCTAACACAGTGTGACTGTTAATACATAGTTTCTCTGTTTTATCAGTTACATTTCTGGTTGCTGTGACCAAATACCTGACACAATCAAAGTAAGGAAGGTGTGGTGATGTGAATGTAACTGGTCCCTGATCTGAGCTAGTGAGAGATCACTGACACTAGTCTGAAAAGGAGGGAATCAACATAGGACTGAACTCTACTCCCTTAATACAGGTAACAATGGTGATAGTCAGACAATATATGGTCACTGGCTGTGGGTCCAAGTTTTAACTTCAATGCACAAACTGACTTTATGGAACATATTCTATATGGATAGATACCTTAGACATCTTCGACACCGGGTTATGGGGGCTACAGGTTTCCTTGGTTCCTCCTCAAGTAGATAATTGATCAGAATTAGTGTATTTCCTAGGGGAGGTCTTACCAGCTCCAAGGAAAATATGAGTGTAGGATGGGAAGATGAGGTTCTAGGAGGAGAAGAGGGAGGTTATTAGAATAAAAAGTAGATAAAAAATAACAACAACAGGTGAACATTATCTCTTAATATCAGTGGACATCATATACTTAGAAAATAATCAGGATAATAGTTTGTATGTCATTGAAAAATATCTCTTCTGCTGCTGCAAACATGAAATACAGCTCAAAATTATAGAGAGTAACTGCCTCATAGTAAATGATTGAAAATAATTATCCAGTCAAATAGACATAAGAAATATTATTGTTCCCCATTTGTAAGAATGATGTCCAGGAGCTCACACTTTTTCAGGTCATCTGTTTCTGTGGTACTCTCCAGGCTGATATTGACCCAATTGTTCATCATTCTTCTCTTATTGAAATTGTGTTACAAGATTTCTGGTCATTGTTTAGCTTTTCTTGTATACTTCTGCTTTCACTGGATGAAATCTCTAGCATGGCATACAAAATAGTCATTAATCACATTTACATGGGATTTGCATTTAATGTAGCCACTCCATTGTTGCTTAGATTGTTAGTTGGGATTATCCTTTGGATCCAAGACCATTTGCTTAGTGCCATGTTTCTCTTTAATCCTAATATTTATGCCTCTATTGAGGTATCTCTTTTATAGCTGTCATATATTCTTCCCCCAATCAATCTTCCTGATCTCTCTTGTTCTCCACTCCCTTTCGTCACTACACTGCTCTTTCTCCTACCTGCCTCCTCATTCCCCATGCTCTATAATTATTCAGGAAATCTTTTCCCTTTCCCATACTCTGAGGAACCATGTATGTCTCTCTTAGTGTCCTACTTTTGTTCCTAGCTTCTTTGGAGGTGTGAATTGTAGGCTAGTTATCATTTGCTCTATGTCTAATATCCGTATATTATTGAGTAAATAAAATGTTTGTTTTCCTTGTATTAGCTAAGTCACTCAGAATGGTTTCTTCTCATTCCTTCTATTTTTTTATTGTTTCTTTTTCTACTGAGTAGTACTCAATTGATTAATTGCATCAAATTTTCTTTCTTCATTCTTTAATCGAGGGATATCATGGTTGTTTCCAGGTTCTTGGTATTATAAATACTACTTTTACTAACAGAGCTGGATGGATGTTCATGTTGTATGAATTTACATCATTTGGGTATGTGCCAAAAAGTGGAATTTCTAGATGGTGAAATAGACTGATCCCCTATTGTCAAACAAATTCCCATGCTGACTGCAGGAAGGGTTGTACAAGTCTTCCCTCCCAACAGCAAGAGAAAAACATTCCCATTTCTCCATATCCTCTCCCGTATAAACTGTCCATGGTGGATTTCTGTATCCAATTTGGCAGGTGTAAGATGTTGTTAGTGTTAACATTTCCCTGGTGTCTAATGATGTTGATCAATTTCCTATATGTCTTTTAGTCATTTGAGATTCCTCTATTGACCAACCAAAATCACGAATGTTCAAAGACTTCAGTCTAAATCCAGCCAGAAAATAACACTTGGCAGAGTAACTGTGAGGTAGCATTGAATGAATGAATTTGAAGAGCAGACCACTTCCTGAATATAACATTAGCACAGACACTCATATCAACCATTCAGTAATGGGGCGTAGTGAAACTTAGAATATTCTGTAAGAAAAACACATAGTCAACAAGAAAAGAGAGGAGACCACACAATGGAAAAAGATCTTCACCATTCCCAGATCTAGCCAAGGGCTAACTTCTAAAATACACCATAACAGAAGAAACTATTCAGCCAAAGACCAAATAATCGAATTAAAAGGGGAGTTACAGGACTAAATGGACAACACCCAATAGTGTTTTACTTCTTATGGAAGCAAAAATATTCTAATGAAAGACTTGGAGGTGATCCTTCACAGGCTGTATTTAGTGAGGTTACATACTCTCAGGTTGGTTAACAGTTCCAGGTACTTGAAAATGGGAAAACCTTTTTTCATAGCCTCATTTGGAGATTTAAGTCCTCATTTGGAGATTTAAGTCCATTGTATGGTTAAATTTGATGTTGTACAATGGCACATATCTTAGGATATTAAAATCCCCAAGTACAAAACTGCATCTCAGATGCTCTGTTTTTCTTGGGCCCATGGTATGGGCAGAGAGATTTCTGTCACAGTTGCCAGGAAATTCTTAGGATCTCTCTGGCACAATCTATTACATCTTCAAAGTCTAAACCAACCACACCCACTCATGACCTCACAATATATCCTCCCGGGCTTAGGCAGAAGACACAAGTCTGTCTCTGGATTTAACTACTTTTACTTCTGCTGCCCCACACTAACCTACTATGACTTCAATCCAGTACACATGTAAGTAAATGTATCATTATACTATTTCAGTTTCTTGATGACCACTCAGATATATCCCATATGCTGCAGTTCCCAAAATGTGGACAAAACAAAGTTTCTTGTAGTTTTTGTAAATGTTTAAGGCTTAATGTTATTTCACTCATAATTTTTGGTACATTAGTTCTGATCCTTTCACCTATTTTCCTCCAAATTTATTTAAACTGGAAATAAGATTGACAATCACATTTCCCTCTTCCTCCCCTCCTCCCATGCCCCCAATTATCAACCTACCTATCCCATACCATTTCTACTCACTAAGGAGTGTGAAGTCTTGTTCAGTTTCTGTCATATCTTTTTGGATTGGACCTATCCCATACTCTAGGTTGAGGGAGTATACCTTTATGTGAAATCAGCTTCCAAAGTGCATTCCTATGCAAGGGATAAGTACTCACATGTGAGACTGTTCTCTAGATTCATAGTAGATTTGTTTGAGGAATACATTTTATAAGTGAAGAATTTTACATTCCCAGAGTCATCAGCCTACAGAAGCAACCCAATCGATTTTGAGATTTTTGGATAAAATTACCCCCTCTGAATTTATAGACACCATATCTTCTTTCTATGTAAACCTTAATCTATGAAACCACTAATGTTGGCAATGCTCTCACTTCATGTTTACAAGCTTGGATGTGTCCACACGAGATTCCTTCATGTCCGATGTCAGAAAAGTTTATTTATCTCTGTATTTTGAGACAATAATTTTACCTGTTCTCTCTAAAAAAATAAATAACTATACAAAGAATGTTCATTGGATTATAACCTGTTTTAATCTCAGATTCTTTTTAACTTCTATTGATATATAGTTTTTAGAAGTTATCACATTTTTCGTTCTTTGAAATTGGATAGCTCTAATACTCGATATGGCATGCTATATTACATTATGCAAGCATCCTTTCTGCATTTTTGATACATAAATGGATTTCTGTCCTTGCCCATTCCTCGGATTTACTTAATGAAACACAGTCTTTAACTATTAGAGGTCCATTGCTACCCTTTATTCTACCTGTGCTCAGAGAGTATCTGAAAAGTATAGGTCGGTAATATGGAAATTCATGGATGTCAGACTTGGTACATTTTGACCAGACAAATCTTTCATGGATTATATGCATGTTTGACAGATATTTCATCAAAGTTTAAATGATGCAATTTCTTCATGCTATATGTTTGCTAGCTAGATAAGCCACAATGTCAGTGGAAACTTGTGAAAGGAAACTCTTTGTATTTCACGTGTTTAAACAATCTTTCATTATGTCATAGACATTTCTCCTGCTAATGTTCTCACTAAGAAAATACATGCCTTTTGCTTCCTAATTCTACATTTCCACTAGAATAACTTGTTGTTTATATGCAAACCAAATCGCAAGGATAAAATCTTTATCTATTCAAAATGAGTTTAAGATTCATTTGAAGTAATATACTTTGAAATGAAGTGATCCGTGAACAAAATTGTCAGGTTTTTAAAAGGGCCATTGCATACTAGAAAAAAATAAGAAAGGATCAAATAAAGAAGGAAAGAGAGGAGAACTGCCTAATATGAGAATGGAAAATATAAAAATACATTAACAATGAATATGGTGAGGGGATAATATTACAGGATAAAGTATATAAATTGATTGGGAAATGGCTGGAAGGACAGAGGAATCAAATAAGAATAAAATAAATGAAACCAGAATTGAATATTGAGATGGTTATTTTTTATGATTTCAGTATTGTATATTCTAATTAATATAATTTAGATTATATAGCAATAACTAGTGTTAAAGAGGCCTTGAAAGTGCACATAAGTGATTGTGTTCAAACATAGAATGCAGATTTTATTATTGTATAACTTAATCAAAAATATTGTATATGACATAACAATTGTCTTATTTTACTAAGAAGACCATTATTGCCATGATCTAAATGACCAACATTCCTCTTAAAAATTCTGTAAGGTTGAAGCCTCCTGGTTTACCTTCACGCACTTTTTGACACTGATATTGTTGGATAGTTTTGCTTTTGTTTGAGTTTTCACAACTTTAAAATTATATCAAATTGGAAAGAACACAAAATAAAAGGATGATTGGGAGAACCCATATCAAGGGGAAACAGCAATCAAATAATAATCTCAAAAGGAAAAAAAAACATTAAGAGGACCAAAATTATCCCCTCGTCTTTGAGGGAAAATGTAGTGGAAGCTTTAGCCAGCTGTAGCCATGCCTGCTTAGGGGCTGGCTAAAGCTTCCCCTAGTAAGTGAAAGAATAGCCAGGACATGTTGTGTCCCCTGGACATGTGGAATGGTTTGATATAAAGAGCAAATGAATAGGTAGGGGAACTCTATAAAATTTGAATCTCTCTATAGAATTCTTGTTTCTCTCTTTTCTACCAAGCATGATGTGAGAAACTCCAGGAAAGGTCCCAAATTACTCAGACACTGTGTGTATATTTCTAGAGTAATAAATTTGGTTACTTGATAAACTTGGCCACCAATCCAAGTGTGAAACTCTGGCATGAAATGTTTCTCATTCAAGACCTCTAGCTCCCTGTATGCCTAGGGAAAACACACATTCCATCAAGGCCTCAAACTTTAAATATCCTTGAATTTCAAAGAAGAAAGAACCTTGCCCGTATCTGTAGAATGTATAATCTACTATAGACTAGTATAGACCTTCAAAATGATGAAGTAGGACAGATATATCATTAGAGAAAAGCACCATTCATATGAATATTTTCTATTATAAGAAATCGTTTCATACCCGGAGGTGGTGTTATATGTATTTATACCCAGCACTCATGATGTAGAGTCAGGCGAATCTCTGTGATTTCGAGACCAGGATGATATAAAAGAGCTACTTCCAGAACAGCCTCCTAAGCCACAGTTAAACAAAGTCTTGAAAAACATAAAATAACATTGAAAATACATAAATAGCTTGGATGTAAAAATGGAAAACTGAACTTGGGAAAGATATTTCTGAGGCTTAATTTATTACTCCATGTTTACTCCTTAAGAAAAAGGATATCCATCAATGAAAGCTGCTGAATAACTTTTTCAAAGACTATATTCACTGACAGTATAACCCGTTGACTGGGTAAATATGTCAAATAAAAGCTCTTGTTCATGGCATTGTCCATGACTTGATTGGAGTCACCTAACACCTTGTAAATATTAAAGGCTGTACAGGACACTTGCATTGAATAGCAAAATATCCTAAGAAAACTGTGCTTCTCAGCTGTTCTCTACTTGTTGGTCCCATGTTAGGGAGAGAAAAATCCCACTGTGATTGCCAGGCAAAAACAAATAATATTAAGTTATGACAAAATACTTACAAGGTAACACAATCCCCCACAAACATGACTTCACTTTATGAGTTCCTTTGCATTCTACCTTTCACATAACCCTATGTGTAAGTTGTAAGCAATTTTTGGCTTCTTCTATCTCAAAGGATTTTATACAGATTCAGGAAACCACACGAGTATGTGAAGGCATATGCCCAATGGATGCTCAATTTTACCACATGTTAGCTTGCTCAACTATGTTCATGGAAACATAATTCATGGTAGACAGAACTTGGAAACAAACTTGATGCCTATCAACTGATGAAAGGATATAAAAATGTGCTACATTTACCCAATGGAGTACTACTCACTTGTAAGAAATATATGACATCCTAAAATTTGTAGACAAATGCACAGGACTAGAAAAAACATCATGAGTGAGGTATCCTAGAAATATATAGTATGTACTCACTATTAAATGGATATCAGACATAAAGAAAAAGATACCTAGCCTGCAATCCAAAACCCTGGAAAAGCGACAGCTCTCTTGCAGAAACAGATGGAAGCAAATGCAGAAATCCACAAGTAACCATTTCGCTAAGCTCATGGAGTTAACTCAAATTAAGAAAGAAATATTATGAACAATATGGTCAAGACAATGATTGGGGAACCCACAGAATCTGCTGAGTTCACCTAGTGAGAAATAACTCACTTTGGACTGAGAAGAAGGGAGCCAAAATAGGACTAAATTGCTCTCCCTTAATCTAGGAAACAAGAGTGAATATCAGACAATATATGCTCACTGCCAGTGGGTCCAATTACTAACTCTAATGCAAAAATTGACTTGTTGGTTTCTATTATATATGGAGAGATAAATTGGTCCGCCTCCACACAGGGTTATGGTGGCTAGAAAAGTTCCTTGGTCCTACCTCAACTAGATAATAGGACAGACTTGGAGTATTTACTAGGGAAGGCATTACCAGCTCCAAGGAAAAAAGTGAAAGGTGTGGTGGAATAGTGGGTAGCAGGAGCAGAGGGAGGATGTCATTGTAACAAAAATAAATTACCAAAAAGAATAAAATAATTAACAATCACTGGTCAATAATATCTTTTAATATCAGTGTACATAATATACGTATAAAAAGACACAGGCTAATAGATTTTATATGAAAAGAGGATCTCTCCATCTCCTGCAAACATGATACACAGCTCAACATTAAAGATACTTGCTACCTCATAGTAAAAGTTTGGGAAATAATTTTCCAATCAAATGCACATAAGTAACATTATGGTACTATAGTGGTCTGTGAGGTCCCACTTGTTCAGGTCAGCTGTTTCTTTTTGTTAATCCACCCTATTATTGACCCATTTGTTCATCATTTTTCCTTTTCTGAACCTGGATTCCAGGTGCTCAAGTCATTGTTTAGTTTTCTGTGTATTCTTCAGCTTTCATCAGCTATTGTATGAAGAATCTAGGATGAAATATAAGGTAGTCATCCATCAAATATAGGAGAAGTGCATTTAAGGTAGCCTCTCCACTATTTCTTAGATTGTTATGTGGGATTTTCTTTGTGGATCACTGGACTTTTGCCTAGGTCCATATTTCCTTTTAAACTATAATTTATGCCTCTATTAAGGTATCTCTTTTTTCATTCTCATCTATACTTCTCACCCAATCAATCTTACTGATATCTCATATTCTCCTATCCCCTCCTATTTTCCCCTCATCTTTCTCCCTCTTACCTCCTCTTTCTCCAAGTGACAGGGTGTCTAGTGCCTTTGCCCTATTCTCAGGAACCATGAATGTCACTCATAGGGTCCTAGATGTTCCTAGCTTCTCAGCAGGTATTGTTTTGTAGGCTAGTCATCGTTAGTAATATGTCTAATATTAATAAGATGGTGAGGATATGACATATTTGTCTGTGTATGGGTTACCTCACTCAGTATCCTTTTTTCTAGTTCCATTTGTTTCATTTGTTTTTCCAACAAGTAGTACTCTATTGATTAATTGTATTATATTTTCTTTATTGATTCTTTAGTGGAATGACATATTAGTAGTTTCCAGGATGTTGCTATTACAAATACTGCTGTTTTGAACATAGCTGTACAGATGTCTGTGTTGTATGAATGTACATATTTGGGTCCATGCCAAAGAGTGGAATTGCTAGATGGTGAAGTAGAAGTATATCCAATTTTCAGAAAATCTTACATACTGACTGCCAAAATGATTGTACAAGTTTTCACTTCCAGCAAAAATACAGAACAGGTATAATTTCTGCACATCCTCTCCAACATGATCTGTTCTTGGTGCTTTTTTCTATAGCCATACTGGCAGGTGTAATGTGATATCTCAAAGTTGTAATGATTCACATTTCCCTGAAAGCTTTGGACGTTGAAAATTTTCTTAAGTGTCCTTTAGCCATTTTATATTCCTCTATGGACCAAACAAATGTCATAATGGATCAAAGACTTTAATATAAATCCAGACACATTGAACCACTCAGCAGTGTAAGAGGGAGGTAGCATTGAAGAAATTTCAACAGGAGTCCATTTCCTGAATATAACTGTACCAAAGACACTCAGTAATGTGGCCTCATGAAATTGAGATGTTTCTGTAAAGGAAAAGACATAGTCAACCAGACAATACAGCAGCAAACAAAATAAAGAAAATGTGTTTATCTTCCCAACTCTAGCCAAGGATTGCTTTCTAAATTATACAAATGACTCAAGAAAATTGTCACCAAAACAACTAATAATCTAATTAAATGTTGGTTGCAGAACTAAAGAGAAAATTTCCTATAGGGTTTTACTCCTTATGGAAGAGAAAATCTACTAATAAAAGACTTCATAGACTATAGTTATTGAGATTAGGTACCCTCATGTTTGTTAACATTTCCAGTTGCTTAGAAATGCCCAAACCTGGTGTCATTGGCTCCTTTGGAGAATCAATGTCATTTTGGTGTTCTTAAATGTACAATGTCATACCTTAGGATATTAAAATCCCCAAGGGCAAAACTCCATCTGAGTTGCTCCTTGTTTCTTTGGCCCATGATATGGGCAGAGATATTTCTGTCAAATTTGCTATGAAACACTTAGGATGTGTCTGTTACAATCTATTACATCTTCAAATTCTAAACGAGCCACACCCAGTCATGACCTCACAATATATCCTCCTGTACTCAGGCAGAAGGCAAAAGTCTCTCTCTGGCTGAAACTATTTTTACTTCTGCTTAACCACAGTAATCTACTATGGATACAGTGCAGTACACATGTGAGTAAAAGCATAATTATGCTATTCAAACTGGTTGATGACCACTTAGATATATGCCATATGCTGCATTTCGCAAAATGATGGCAACCATATGTTTATTGTACATTTTTTGATGGCTTAAGTCTCCTGGTATTTCACTTACACATTTTGGTACATTAGCTATGGGACTTTATAGATTTTTCCCTCCATTTTTTTATTTAAATTAAAAGGAAGTTTGTTTTACCTGTCAATCTCACTTCCTCCCCTGTTCCCCTGTACCTCAAAAATACCCTGCATATCCCAGAACATTTCTTCCTCCGGGTGAGAGTGAATTTTCCATGGGGGCTATTCTTAGTATGTCATATCCTGTAGGATGAAGCCTAGGCACCCCCCTAGTCTAGACTGAGTGAGTATACCCCTATGTGGAATGGGCTCCCAAAATCCATTCCTATGCTATGGATATGTACTCATCTAGTACAAGAGGTCCCTGAGATTTCGGAGGTATTCTCACTGAAACCCACATTCATTGGGTCTTGATCAGTGCCATTCTTATTTCCCAGTGGTAAGTGTGGGGGCCAAGTGCTCCCCCTTGTTGAGTTCATCTGCTTCTGTGGATTTCACCCGTCTTGTCTTGACCACTGTGCTCATCACTCTTCCTTCTCTGTAACTGTATTCATTTTCATTTCAGTGTTTAACCGTGGGTATCTGCTTCTACTTACATCAGCTGCTGGATGAAGGTTCTATGGTGGCATATAAGTTAATGATCAATCTCAGTATCAGTTATGGCATTTAACGTAGCCTATCTGCTGTTGCTTGGATGGTTAGTTGGAGCCATCTTTGTAGAGTTCCATACATGTTCCTTGTGGCTGCTTTCTGCTTGAACCTATACTGGCTCCCTATATGGTGTCTCTTGGTTTGTTTTTCTTCCACATGCCAAGGCCCAGTGTCAGTTCTGCATCGATCTACCGGCCCAGGATCCTAGTTCAGCGGCTGGATCCAACACGCCAAGGCACAGTGGCATTTCTGCCTCCATCTAGCTGCCCACGTAGGCCAGGGGCTGTTTCAGGTTCCACTTGTCTTCAGGGCTTAGAGTCATCTGACACCAGTGATCTGGGCGCCGAATCAGATTTCAGAGGCAGGCTCCAACACACGGAGGCCCAGTAGCAATTCTTCATCCATCTGCCTGGCCAAAATCTGAATTCACGGAGGGCTCTGACATGCCAAGGCCTAGTGGCAGTTCAATGTCTATCAGCAGGCCCAGGTAGGCTAGGGGCTGTTTCTAGTTCCATTCGTCGTCACTGCTTAATGTCAACTGACACCATTGATCTGTGCAAGGGATCTGAGTTCAGGGACGGGATCAGACATGCAAGGCCCAGTGGCAGTGCTGTGTGGATCAGCCAGCCGAGGATAAGAATTCGATGACAGGATCTGACATGCTGAGCCCCAGTGGCAGCTCTGCCTCCATCTTCTGGCCAAGGTAGGCCAGGGGCTGTTTCTGGTTCCATTGGTGGTCACTGCCTAGAGTCTTCTGAAAACACTGATATGTGAGCCTGATCAGAGTTCGCCGGTGGGCTCCAATATGCCAAGGCCCAGTGGCAGTTCTTTGTCAATCTGCTGGCCAGGTAGTATTGGGGCTGTTTCAGGTTTCATTAGTCGACCCTGCATAGAGTAATCTGACACCAGTGTGTGCAGGATCTGAGTTTGGCAATGGGCTCAGACAGGCTGAAGCCCAGTTGCAGTTCTGAGGCCCAGCTAACCAGGTAGGTCAGGGGCTGTTTCAGGTTCCATTCGTCATCACTGTGGACAGTCATCTGACACCAGTGATCTGTGCCCCTTAGTGAGTTCAGGGCATGCTGCTTTAAAAGGACCCGTTCAGCCTTTGCCCATGAGTTTAAGATGACTCTGAGTTCTGAGATTGGGAGTACCAAGCCTTCTTTGGCCTAGCCCATGGGAAATACATCTTAGGATTGAGGCAACCTTCCAGTTATTGTTACCTTGGAAAAACTGTTCAAATGCTTTTAAGAAGGAATATCATATTCCACAGGTTGTGCATTAATGGATGATGAACATGAAAAGACACACACGAAATTTGAGTTTTGCATGTTAGCTTCTTCCAATAAGGTTTAAATTCCATATCTTAGATTAGATTGAAGGGTCATTGGACTGCAGGTTCTTGGGTGCATCAAATGATGGCAGAAGCAAAGAAGAGTTCATGAGGCAGAGACAGCATATGCCTTGACTATGAGAGGACACACCCGTGTACCTGGTATTCACATATCTCAGCCTACACTTAGCCTTGGTTTGTGTGTGTGTCTCTCTGTCTGTATTTCTGAATTTTCAACTCTAATTCTCTATCACTCACTGTCACTGTCTCTCTGTGTATGTCCCTTCACCCTGGTGGGCCGCCAGCTATAACTCTACCTGAATTGCACTGGAACTGCCTGCTAACTGAGCTCCCCTTCTCTGTCTCTCTGTCTCTCTCTCTTTCTCTAGCTCTCTCCCAATCTCTCATTCTCTCTCTAGCCTTCTGTCTTTCCCTTGCAACCTGGATTAATACCAGCATATCTCGACTTGCTCTGGACTGTTATCTGCCAAATCTGATCCTTTTGTATCTCTGTCTGTATTTGTCTCCCTTATTGTGTATTTATCTCTCTCTGTTAGAGTATTGAAGAACATGCTAAAACACTCTAAAATTGCAAAAAAGAGTGCTTTTTATTGTTCTATAAATACTCTTCTTTTTCAAACATATGAATGTTTTCAGCCAAGTTGCTTGTATCAAAAGAAGGCAGTTGATGTGTCTCCAATTTATGTTTTAGGCACACCCAAAGTTTTTCTGTAAGTTCCAATGAGCTAAATGGGACCCATGCAAAAAGGTCCAAACATTCATTCCAGGTGAATATCATTCATTCCCAAAATGATACCCGATTCCTCTCCCCCTCCTCCGGTACCTTTCCCTGGGAAAACCCTCCATCATTTGACCATGCAACCTTCTGTCACCAAGACTTAAGAAATAATTTGTCTTCTAAACACAACCTCATCTCTGACAATGCTGACAGCTCTCGAGGCTTAGGAAGCCCAAGACAGAGCCACACAAGTGGAAACGTGGAGCAACCACATCCAGGATGTGGTAGTACCTTAATATTCTCAGGGACCACAAAGTTGGTCAATGCCATTTCTTTTTGAAGAAGCAGTTTTGAGAACTAGACATTGCTATTCCTAATGTTGCCAAGTTCAAGCATGTTTGTACGTGTTCCCCTCCCTCTCTCTCTCTCTCTCTCTCTCTCTCTCTCTCTCTCTCTGTGTGTGTGTGTGTGTGTGTGTGTGTGTGTGTGTGTGTGTGTGTGTGTGTTTGTGTGTGTATCTGACTCTCTGAGTACTGAAGAGCATGCAACGCCTCTCTACAATGGCAAAACTATGGTGCTTTTTTATTTTCCAAAATATACCTTCCCATTCCAAAATGAGAATGCTTTCAGCCAAGTCGCTTCTATAATAAAGAGGCTGCTGATGCATCTCCAATTTATGGTTTTGGTAAACCCAAAATGTCCCTGTAAGTTCCAGGGAGCTGAATGAGACCCAAGCAAACAGGGCCAAAAATGCACTACAGAAAAATAAAATTCAGCCTCTGCATGATCCCGGATTCTTTATTCATCATCTGGGATCTCTTTTTTCGCAAATCACTGCATCATCAGTCCTATCACCGCTCTGATACCAGGACTTCAGAAAGACTTTTGTTTCTTAACTTCATCTCCTACAGTGCTGACATCTGATGAGGTCGAGGAGACCCGAGTGAGTGCTATCTGGCCTGTCCAAAAGGGGAACAAATAGATATTCCAGGATGTGTAGTACCACAACTTTCTCAGGTCCCCAATGATTGTCATTGCCCTGTGTCAGCAGCATACTATCTTGAGAACTCCATATCCTTATTCCCTAAATTGCCAGTTCTAAAACCCCAACATTCAGTATTCAGCAAAATTAGGAATGAAAGATGCAGGCATCAAACTGACCTGTCCAATGAAGCTGGCTTGATGCACTCACACAGGCAGACCTCTGTCAATCCAGGCTTCCATGGTTAATAAGTCTGCAAGCAGCTTTAAAGGACCCTGTTAAAAGAGAGATCCGGACCCACTTAAGCTCTCTTATTCTCTCTCTCTCTCTCTCTCTCTCTCTCTCTCTCTATCTCTCTCTCTCTCTCTCTCAGTCTCTACACTCACTCTGGCCTTCTGTCTTTGCCTCTGCAAGCTGAATGAATACCAGCAGCTCTCGAATTGCTCAGGACTTTTCTCTACCAAATCAGATAATTTTGTCTGTCTGTATGCTTGGGTCTCCTTTGCTGTGTGTGTTTCTGTCTGTCAGAGTATTGAAGAGCATGTAAACCTCTTTAAAATGGCGAAATTAAGGTGCTTTTTTATTGTCCTTTCGATACCCTTCTTTTTCAAACATGGGAATGCTTTCAGTTAAGTTGCTTTTATCAAAAAAGGCAGCTGTTATGTATCCAATTTATGTTTTTGAAAAACCAAAGTTTTCCTGTAAGTTCCTGTGGGCTGAGTGGGACCCATGCAAAAAGGTCCAAACATTCGCTCCACATAAATAGTTTTCAGCCTCTCAGTGTTCCCAGATTCCTCTCCTAAACATCTCGTACCTTGCCCTGGGAAAACGCTCCCTCATCTGTCCATGAAAACCTCTGTCACCAAGAATTAAGAAATATTTTGTTTTATAAACTTAACCTCAACTCCAACGAGGCTGACATCTGCCGAGTCTTAGGATGACCAAGACAGTGCCACACACTCTGGATATCCGTGGGCCAACCAGGTACTCCAGGATGTGGTAGTACCCCAATATTCTCGGGGACCCCAAAATTGCTCAATGCCCTTTCATCAAAAAGAAGCAGTCTGGAGAACTCGACATCATTATTCCCAATATTGCCAAGCCTAAGACTCAAAATTTCCATAATAATTGAAGGTGGGAATGAAGGTCCTGTCATCCTGCCACATGACCAGGACACCTGGAACAGTGCACTCACTCAGCAAGTACTTTGTTCAGTCCAGGGTTCCATGGGTAATAAATCTGCAGGCAAGGTTATAGGACCCTTTAAAAGACAGATCCCTACCCACCCTCTCCAAACATGTCAAAAAATCAAAGGTTCATGAACATTCTAAGATTCGTGTTCCAATTTTCAGGGTTCCATCTCCATAGAGAGCTTTCCACTTCCGCATAAACAAATGACCAACCCTGAAGCTGTGAAAGCCATGGAGGCTCTCTCACTCTGGAAACTCTCTCCATACCCAGGCTCGGTTGAGCGAGAGGTCGCAGAGATTTTTTCTGGAGCTGACAAAATGCTGCAAGACCCCATGAGGACAGTGTGTTTCACAAGGATGAGGTCCACCACCACATTTGCTGGATCACCTGTGTTTTCAGATATAGAGTTTGGGAGTTTTTTCCCTCCACTGTTTGAACCCCTGTGTCGTCACAACGGTTCTGGCATTTTTTGTTCCAAAATTGTCTATGAGTTAAGACTGACTCTGTCTTCTGAGATGTTGGTTACCGAGCCTCCTTCAACCACCCCCAATTGGAAGTGCATCTTATGATTAAGGCAATCCAGCTTCTACTGTTACCATGGAAAAACAGTTTAATGCCATTTTGTGGAGCAATATCAATTACCCTAAGAAGTACATAAACGAACTAAGAGAACGAAAGGAAATACATTACTGTGAAAAAGGTGAGTTTTCCATGGTTCGCTTCTTCGGGAAAGATTAAATTCCAATTCTTAGAATAGATTGAAAGACCATGTGACTGCATCTACTTGGGTCCAAGAGATTATGTCAACAGCAGGAGTGAGTTCATAAGGCAGAGACAGCTTTTTCCATGAGTATGTTGGAAGCCAGCATCTGGATGTATAATGTAATTATTCAAGCCTACATTAAGCCTTGGACTGTCTGTGTGTCTGTCTGTCATTTCATTCTCTAACTCTCTCTCTAGCACTCACTGTCTCTGTCTCTGTCTCTGTGTTTCTTTGTCTCTCGCTATCTGTGTCTCCCTGTATATGTCTGTACATCCTGTGTGGGAGCCTATAATTCTAACTGCTTTGCAATGTGTTTGCCTGCTACTCCAAGCCAAAGTCTCTGTCTCTCTCACTGTCTAGTCCTCTCTTATTGCGTCAGCAACCTTGGCAAATACAAGAAGCTTTACTTGTTCTTGATTGGTCTCCACCTAAACTGAACCTTTATGTGTCTGTTTGTATGTGTTCCTCTCTCTCTGTCTCTCTGTCTCTGTCTCTCTGTCTCTCTGTCTCTCTCTCTCTCTCTGTGTATGTGTGTGTGTGTGTGTGTGTGTGTGTGTGTGTGTGTCTGTGTGTGTGTGTCTGTCTGTCTCTCTATCTGTGGGTCTGTCTCTCTGCCTGAGTAATGATGAGCATGCTAAACTTCTCTACAATGGCACAATTAAGGTCCAGGGTGCTGAATGGGACCCATGCAAACAGGCCAAAGATGCACCCCTGAAAAATAGAATTCAGCATTTCTTTGATACCATATTCCTTTCTTCATCACTGGGATCTATCTTTCAAGAATCACCCCATCTTCTGTCCCATAACTGCTCTGATACCAGGACTTCAGAAACACTTTTCTTTCTAAACTTAACTTCATCTCCTACACTGCTGACATGTGTTGAGTTCTAGGAGACCCAATTGAGGGCTACCTGGCCTGTTGAAGAAAGGAACAAACAAGGATTTGGTGATACCGCATCATTCTCAGGTCCCCAATGATTGTCAATGTCCTACCTCAGCAGGATTCAATCTTGAGAACTCGATATCCATATTCCCTAAATTGTCATTTCTAAAATCCCTACCTTCAGTATTCAGGGTAAGTAGAAATGAAAGGTGCAGGCATCAGGTTGGCTTGTCCATGGCACCTGGCTTGATGCACTCACTCAGGCAGTCCCTGTCAATCCAGGCTTCCATGTTTACTAAATCTGAATGCAGCTTTAAAGTACCCCATTAAAGACATATTCTGACCCTCTTTGGCCCTCTTAATTCTCTCTCTCTCTCTCTCTCTCTCTCTCTCTCTCTTTCTCTCCCAGTCTCTCAGCCTCTCTCTGGCCTTCTGTCTTTGCCTCTACATCCTGGATGAATAGCATCAGCTCTGGACTTGTTCAGGACTGTTCTCTATCAAATCTGATCCTTTTGTCTGTCGGTTTGCATGTGTCTCCCTTGCTGTGTGTGTTTCTGTCTCTGTCAGAGGATTGAAGACTATGCTAACCCACTCTAAAATGGCAAAATTAAGGTGTTTTTTATTGTCCTGGAGATACCCTTCTTTTTCAAACATGTGAATGCTTTCAGTCAAGTTGCTTGTATTAAAAAGGCAGCTTTATGTGTCTCCAATTTAATTTTTGGCAAAATTTAATTTTTCATATAAGTACAAGTGAGATGAATGGGACCCATGCAAAAAGGTCCAATGATTCACTCCAGATAAATAGTATTCAGCCTCTCAGTTTTCCCACATTCCTCTGTTACTCATCTGGCACTTCGCTGGGAAAACCCTCCCTCATCTGACCATGCAACCCTTTGTCACCAAGACATAAGAAATATTTTGTATTCTAAACTTAACCACATCTCCTACACTGCTGACATCCCAAGTCCGTGCCACACATTCTGGAAATTCTTGGAGCAACAAGGGACTCCAGGATGTTGTAGTACCCCACTATTCTCAGGGTCCCCAAAGTTGGTCAAAAAGAAACAGTCTGTTCTTCAAAAAGAAACAGTCTTGAGAACTTGATATCGATATTCCCAATGTTGCCAAGTTTAAGACCCCAAATTTCCATGATAAATGAAGGTGGTAATGAAGGTCTTGGCATCTGTCCTGCCCATGAAACCCGGAAGGGTGCACTCACTCAGCCAGTACTCTGTTCAATCCAGGGTTTGATTGGTACTAAGTCTGAGGCAGGGCTATAAGACCCTTTAAAAGACAGATCCCTACCCACAACTAATGTATTATTCTTTCTTTCACGTTCCAAGTCGTCTCTGCTTTCTTCTCTCTTGTATCTTCCTCTGAACCTCTTCATCTCTTCTCCTGTCTGCCCCACTCACCCACTCCAAACATGTCAGAAAATCTAAAGTTCCGGGACATTCTAAGATTCCTGTTCCATTGCTCTGTCTCCATATCAAGCTTTCCCCTTCCATGTAAACAAATATCCAACTCTGGAGCTTGAAAGCCATGGAGGCTCTCTCTGTCTGTGAACTCTCTTCATACCCAGGCGCCGTTGATCAGGACATCGCAGATTATTTTCTGGATCTGACTAAATGCTGAAACAACCCAAGAATACAGTGTGTTTCCCAAGGAAGAGTTCCACCACCACATTCGCTGAATCACCTGTGGGTGTCAGACTTATGACATTGGGAGTGTCTTCCCTCCCCTTTTTGGACCCCTGTGTCGTCTCAAAGGTTACTGCATTTTTTGTTCCACAATTGTTGATGAGTTAAGATGCTGACTGCATCTTCTGAGATGTTGGGTACCGAACCTCCTTCAGCCACCCCCATTGGAAGTGCATCTTATGTTTGAGGGAATCTAGCTGTTACTGTTAACGTGGAAAAACTGTTCAATCCCATTTTGTGGAGCAATATCAAATACCCTAAGAAGTACATAAATGGACTAAGAGAATGAAAGGAATCACATTTCTGTGAAAAAAAGTAAGTTTTCCATGGTTGGCTTCTTCAGGAAGTTTTAAATTCCATTTTGTAGATTATATTGAAAGATCATGTGACTGCATCTACTTGGGTGCAAGAGATGATGTCAGAAGCAGGACTGAGTTCATTAGGCAGAGACAGCTTCTTCCATGAATATGTTGGTAGCCAGCCTCTAGATGTATAATGCACTTATTCAAGTCTACATTAAGCCTTTGACTTTCTGTGTGTCTGTCTGTCATTTCATTCTCTAACTCTCTAGCACTCAATGACTGTCTCTGTCTCTGTTTCTGTCTCTGTGTATCTCTGTCTTTCTAAGTCTCTATACTCTGGTTGGGAGTCTATACTTGTAACTGCTTTGCAATGTGATTGCCTGCTACCCTACACCAAAGACTCTGTCTCTGTCACTTTATAGACCTCTGTTTTAGCCTCAGAACCCTGGGTGAATACCTGAAGATGTACTTGTTCTGGACTGGTCTCCATCTAACCTGAGCTATTATGTGTCTGTTTGTATGTGTTCCTCTCTCTCTCTCTCTCTCTCTCTCTCTCTCTCTCTCTCTCTCTCTGTGTGTGTGTGTGTGTGTGTGTGTGTGTTTGTGTGTGTGTGTGTTTTCTGGCTCTCTGAGTACTGAAGAGCATGATAAACTTCACTACAATGGCAAAATTAAGGTCCAGGGTGCTGAATGTGACGCATGAAAACAGGTCCAAAGATGCACTCCAGAAAAAATAGACTTCAGCCTTTCTATGATCCCAGATTCCCTTCATCATCAACTCGGATCTCTCTTTCTCAAATCACCACATCATCTGTCCTCCTCCGAGTCCATGGCTTCAGAAACACTTTTGTTTCTAAACTTAACTTCATCTCCTACACTGCTGACGTCTGTTGAGTTCTAGGAGACCTGAATGAGTGCTCCCTAGCCTGTACAAAAAAGGAACAAACATATATTCCAGGATTTGATGCACTCACTCAGGCAGTCCTCTGTCAATCCAGGCTTCCATGGTTGCTAAGTCTGCAAGCAGCTTAATGGACCTTGTTAAAAGACAGATCCTGACCTACTTAGTTTCTCTTGTTGTCTCTCTCTATTTCAACCTCTCTCTGGCCTTCTGTCTTTGCCTCTGCAACCTGGATGAATAGTAGTAGTTCTGTACTTTCTCAGGACTGTTCTTTTCCAAATATGATCCATTCTTCTGTCTGTTTGCAAGTGTTTCCCTTGTTTTATGTGTTTCTGTCACTGTCAGAGTATTGAAGAGCATGCAAAACCACTCTAAATTTGCAAAATTAGGTGCTTTTATTGTTCTGTAGATACCTTTCTTTTTAAAAATGTGAATGCATTCAGTCAAGTTTCTTGCATTAAAAAAGGCAGCTGATGTGTCTCCAATTTATGTTTTTTGCAAACCCATAGTCTTCATGTAATTTCCAGTGAGTTTTGTTGCATTTAAAATGGAATATATGTGAGCCTGAGTGTCAATTTTGTATCCTATATTCACTGATATCTGTGTGTGCCTTTCTGCCAAGGCATATGTCACTGTACAACATTGTGGAATTCTTTGAACCCATATCATGGGTGCAAAAAACCACTTGAAGCTGAAATACAGTATTATTATTGAGTATTTTGTTCTCCGCAAAGCAATACCCATTGTACCTCCTTAGAAATCAGAATGCATTGAGTTGAGCTTTCTGTCATTAAAGCCTATGCTGTTTTAAAATCTATGGATCTCAGTGAAGAGTGCAGCTTCCAGGCCAGGTTTGAACAACTCCAAAAGTGTTTCACAAGAGAAAGTAGAAAACACCGCCTACTTGTTCCTTTGCAGTAAAGCAAATTATAACATGCCAGAATTCTACATGAGCTAATGTACAAGGGAGGAACTGCTCAGTGTCCCATTTGTACATTCTCAGTAGAGAACTGAGATTCCATCTACACAGAATCATATTGAGTGTCCCTTGACGTTTCTGGCCACTCTAAAACCTCTCCTTCCTGGGATCTCAAATGACCTCAGGTATTGTGGGCTATACTCTTGAATTAGAGGTCATACACTTCCATTGGGAAAAGTAAGTTCTTAATAATTTTTACACTTTCATGTGATTATAATATTCCCCCATGAGTTTGTGTGGACAAAAATCCTCGATTTTCTCCCTGAATGTAATTTCCATTAGCATAAAGTTTTAAGAATATGACATCCTCATTAAAAGCTAAAAATGTGTTTTCATTTGCATTTCTCTGATGGCAAAGAATGTAGAGCAATTTTTTATGTGTCTTTCAGACATTTTAGATTCCTCTATTGAGAATTATCTATTTAGATCTGTAACCCAACTTATTTTATTTCAATTAAAACAAGATTGTTTTACATGACAATACCAGTTTCCTCTCCATCCCCTCCTCCCGCATCCTCCCTTAATAAAACCATACCTATCACATATCATTGCTGCTCCTCCTTGATGGTGAGGCCTTCCAAAAGGTGTCATAAGGGTCTGTCGTATCATTTGGGATAGGGCCTAGGCCCACCCCCGTATGTTTTGGCTCACGGAGTAATCCTTTATGTGGAATGGGCTCCCAAAATCCACACCTGTGCTTGGTTTAAATACTGAACTACTACCGGTGGTCTGGTAGATTTCCGATGTTTCCTTACTGAAACCCATGTTCCTGGGTTGTAGATCAGTCCCATGTTGGTATCCCATCTATCAGACTGGGGACCAAGAGCTCACTGATGTTCAGAGAACCTGTTTCTGTGACTTTCAACTGTCTTATCTGGACCCCTTTGCTCCTCACTCGTACAACTCTGCAACTGGATTCCATATCAGTTCACTGATTAGTTGTGTGTGTCTGCTTCTACTTCCACCAGTTGTTGGATGAGGGCTATCAGGTGGCACATAAGTCAGCAATCAATCTCATTATCAGGGGAGGGCATTTAAGGCAGCCTCTCCTCTGTTGCTTAGATTGTTAGCTGGTGTCATTTTTGTAGATCTACAGACATCTCCTTAGTTCCTGATTTCTCTGTAAACCCTCTATTATGGTATCTCCATTCTTGCTATCTTCTATTCTTTCCCTGACTCAAACTTTCTGCTCCCTCATGTAGTCTGCACCCCTCCTCTTCTCCTCTTCTCATTCTCCAAGGACCCTCCCCACATTCATGTGAACCAATGTGCTCAGGTGATCTTGACCCTTTCCCCTTTTCCAGGGGACCATGTATGTCTCACTAAAGGTACTCCTTGTTTACTAGCTTCTCTTGCAGAGTGGATTGTAGGCTGGTAATCATTTAGTCTGTGTCTAAAATCCAAATACGTATGAGTACATTCCATGTTTGTCTTTTTGTGATTGGATTACCTCACTCAGAACGGTTTCTTCTAGTTCCATCCATTTTCCTGCAAATTTTAAGATTCCATTGTTTTTTTTTTTCTTTTCTGCTGAGTAGTACTCCATTGTGTAAATGTACCAGATTTTCTCTATCCATTCTTTAGTTGAGGGGCATCTAGGCGGCTTCCCGTTTCTGGCTGTTAAAAAAAAAAAGTGTGCTGCCAAGAACAACGTTGAACAGATGTCCTTATTGTATGAATGTGCTTCTTTTGGGTATACACACAAGAGTGGGATTGCTGGACCTTGTGGTAGACTGATTCCTAATTTCTTGAGGAATTGCTGTACAGATTTCCAAAGTGGTTGCGAGTTGGCACTCTCACCATCAGTGGAGGAGTGTTCCCCTATTTCCACACTCTCTCCAGCATAAACTCTCATAGGTGTTTTTGATTTCAGCCATTCTGACAGGAGTAAGTTGGTATCCCAGAGTTGTTTTGTTTTGCATTTCCCTGATGACTAAGGATGTTGAACACTTTCTTATGTGTCTTTCAGCCATTTTATATTCCTCTATTGAGAATTGTCTATTTAGTTCTGCATCTCACTTTTTAATTGGATTGTTTGGTGTTTTGGAGACTAGCTTCTTGAGTTCTTTGTATATTTTAGAGATCAGCCCTCTGTCAGTTGTGGGGTTGGTGAATATCTTTTCCCAGTCTGTGGATTACCGTTTTGTCTTGCTGACTGTGTCCTTTGCCTTACAGAAGCTTCTTAGTTTCAGGATGTCCCATTTATCAATTGTTGGTCTCAGTGTCTATGCTACTGGTGTAATGTTCTGGAAGCGGTCTGCTGTACCAATTAATTTAAGGTTATCTCCCATTTGTCTTCTAATAGGTTCATTGTGGCTGGATTTATGTTGATGTCTTTGATCCATTGTGACTTAAGTTTTGTGCTTAACAATAGACTTGGATCTATGTGCAGTCTTTACAATCCTGCATTCAGTTATGCCTACACCGTTTGTTAAAGATGTTCTTTTTATTCTATCGTAAGAATGTAAATTGTCAAAAATCATTTGTTTTTGGTATGTGGGATAATATCAGTGTTTTCAACTCTTCTCCATTAATCTACCTGTCTTTTTTGTGCCAGTACCAAGCTGTTTTCTAGATTATAGATCTGTAATAGAGCTTGAAGTCAGGGATGGTGATGCCTCCAGGGGAATTGTTTTGGGATTTTGATGTGATTTGCAATGAATATGTAGATTGCTTTTGACAAGATTGCCATTTTTACTATGTAGATCCTACCTATCCAATACAATGAGAGATATTTCCATTTTCTGATATCTTCTTTAATTTCTTTCTTTAGTGACTAAGATTTCTTGCGGTACAGGTCTTCCAGAGTTTTGGTTTGCAATACCCCCAGGTATTTTATGTTGTTTGTAGCAGTTGTAAAATGTGATTTTTCTCTCATTTCTTTCTCCACCAATATGTCATCAGTATTTAGTAGGGCTACAGCTTTTTTGAGTTAATCTTATATCCTGCCAGTTTACTAAATGTGTTTATCAGCTGTAGGAATTCCCTGGTGGAGTTTTTCATGTCACTAGGGAAAATACTCAGCTTCTACAGGAGGTTCCATAGATTTTTGAGGTTTCCTCACAGAAATCCATGTTCCTGGAGTCTGGATCATTTCCATGCTGGTGTTTCAGCTATGAAACTGGGGAGCAAGAGTTCCCAGATGTTCAATTCAGCTGTTTCTGTGGGTTTCACCAGCCTGGTCTGGACATCTGTGCTCTTCACTGGTCATTTCTGTATCTGGGTTCCAGTTCAGATCGTTGATTAGTTATGTGTATTTGCTTCTACTTCTACCAGCTGGTGGATGAAGGCATATAAGTCAGTCATCAATCTCATTATCAGGGAAGGGCAATTAAGGTAGCCTCTCCTCCGTTGCTGAGATAGTTGATGTCATCTTTGTAGATCTCCAGACATTTCCCTAGTGACTGATTTCTCTGTAAACCCAAAATTTCTCCATCTATTATGATATCTCCATTCTTGTTATCGTGTATTCTTCCCCTACTCATATTTTCTGCTCCCTCATTTCCTCAACATCCCTCTTCCCCTTCCCTTTTCATTATCCTAGCTCCCTGCCCCCTCTTCCCGTGTGCCCAATTTGCTCAGCAGATTTTGAACCTCTCCCCTTCTCAAGGGGACCGTGTATGTCCCTCTTAGTGACCTCAATATTCATTAGCTTCTTTGGCAGTGTGGATTGTGGACTGGTAATCCTTACTCTATGTCTAAAATCCGCATATGAGTGAGTACATACCATGTTTGTCTTTTTGCGAATGGGTTATCTCGCTCAGAATGGTTTCTTCTAGATCCATCCATTTTAATGCAAGTTTCAAGATTCCATTGTTTTTTTCAGGTGAATAGCACTCCATTGTGTAAATGTAACACATCTTATAGGCAAGTTAAGACCATTAATGTTGAGGGATATTAATGACCATTGGTTGTTTCTTCTTGTTTGTTTTGTATTTGGTGGTGGTGGTGAAATTATGTGTGGGATTCTTTCCCTTTTTTTTTCCTTTTGGCTGTTGGTAAACTAGGATTATCTATTGCCTATATTTTTCTGGTTGTAGTTAAGTTCCTAGGGTTGCAGTTTTCCTTATGGAACATTCTGTATGGCTGGATTGGTGGATATGTGTTGTTTGAATCTCATTATCTCATGGAATATCTTGTTTTCTCTATCTATATTGACTGAAAGCTTTGCTGGGTATAGTAGGATGGGCTGGCATCTGTGGTCTCTTACTGTAGGTAGAATATTTATCCAGGATGTTCTGTCTTTCAGATATTCCATGGATATATCTGGTGTAATTCTGATAGGATTGCCTTTATATGTTACTTGTCCTTTTTCCTTTACTGCTCTTAATATTTTCTCTTTATTCTGTATGTTTTGTGTTTTGATTACTATGTGTTGAGGAGACATGTTTTTTGATTCAGTCTATTTGAAGTCCTTTAGGCTTCTTGTACTTTCATTTGCATGTCTTTGTTTAGGTTGGGGAAGTTTTTTTCTATCATTTTGTTGAATATGTTTTCTTTGCCGTTGAGTTAGATTTCTTCACCTTCTTCTACACCTAGTATTCTTAGTTTTGGTCTTTTCAGGGTATCACATATTTCTTGGATATTTTGTGTTGGGATTAGTTGAACTTGAGATTTTCTTTCTGTACTCCAATTTTTAATTGGATTTTTTGGTGCTTTGGAACCCAGCTTCATGTGTTCATTGTAAATTATGTAGACCATTCCTCTGTCAGTTATGGGGTTGGTGAATATCTTTTCCCATTCCGTGGGCTGCCGTTTTTCTATTGCTGAGTGTGTTTTTGCCTTACAGAAGATTCTGGTTTTATAGGGGAATATAGAGAAAGCAAATTAAGAGATACAATCAGAGAGGGAGTCAGTATGAGTTTAAAGATGAATGAGGCACAAGAAAATGCCTGGAGAGCTACAAGGATAACACTAACTAATCATATAAGCACCAGTAGAGATACTACCTTAAATGCCCTCTCCTGATAATGAGATTGATTACTAACTTATATGCCATCCTATAGTCTTCATTCTGCATCTGATGGAAATATAAGCAGATCCCCACAACTAAACAGTGAACTGAACTAAAATCCGGTTACAGAGAAGGAGGTGTCATGAGCAAATTGGTCAAGATCAGCCTTGTAAAAGCAAAAAAAATCCCAGCTGATTTGAACAGGGGGAATGATCACTGGGAAACCAGCATGGAACTGAATCAGACCCCATGAATGTGGGTGTCAGTGAGGAGGCCTGAGAAATCTATAGGGCTCGTTGTAGTAGATCAGTATTTATCCCTAGCATCGCAATGGAGTTTTGGAGCCCATTCCACATAGGGTGATGCTCTCTCAGTCTAGACTGCAGGCAAGGGCCTAGGCATTATCCCAAAGGATATGACAGACACTGAAGCCCCACCCGAGAGGAAGACTTCACTCTTGCTGGGGAGCAGAAATCTTATGGGATAGATAGCATTATAGTGGAGGGCAAGGGAGTAGGGGAGAGAGAGGGGACTGGGATTGACATGTAAAACAATGTTGCTTCTAATTTCAATAAATATATAGGAAAACAAGCAGAAAAGTACAACAACTAATGTACCAAAATGTATGAGTGAAACACCAAGAAACTTAAACCATCCTAATACTAACAAGAAACTTAGGGTTGTCTCCATTTGGGAACTGCAGCATATAGGATGTACCTTAAGTGGTCATCAATCAGCTGGAATGGTACATTGATGGATTTACTTACCTGTGTACTTTACTGAAGCCATTGTAGGTTACTGTGGGGCAGCAGAAGTAAAAATATTTATACCCAAGACAGACTTGTGCCTCCTGTCTAAGTCCAGGAAGATATAATGTGAGGTCATTGGTGATTGTGTTTGGTTTAGTATTTGATGATATAAGAGATTGTGACAGGCAGATCATAAGTGTTTCCTGGCAAGTGTGAGAGAAATCTCACTGCCCATATCATGGGCCCAAGAAACAGAGAGCATCTGAGATGCAGTTTTAACTTTGGGATTTTAATATCTTAAGGCATATACACATGTGCAACTTTTAATATCACCATCCATTGGAGTAGATCCTCCCTCCACATGAGCCTATGACAAAAGGTCTGGGCATTTTGAAGCAACTGGAACAATTAACCAACATGAGGCTACCTACACTAACTAAATATTGTCTGTGAAGGACCTGATCCAAGTCATTTATTAGTAGATGTTTGTCTTAAAATGTAAAAACCTATTGGGTATTCTTTATTAGATCTGTACTCCAAGTTTAATTGGCTTATGTGGTGTTTTTTTCAGGAATGTACAAATGTCTTTGTTTGTTTGTTTTTCGAGACAGGGTTTCTCTGTGTAGCTTTGGAACCTTTCCTGACACTTACTCCGGAGACCAGGCTGGCCTCAAACTCACAGAGATCCACCTGCCTCTGCCTCCCAAGTGCTAGGATTAAAGGTGTTTGCTTGCATTCCATGGTCCTTCTGTTATTTAGGAATTTCGGTCAATACAGCTTCTGCTGAAGTTAGCAAGGAGGCCACCCCAGCAGGATCCAGTAAAGCAGTTCTTACAACCTAGAAAAAAAATGTTTATAAAGTGATTAATGAAAACACACACCATAGAACAAGCCATCCAATGTTTAAGAATTGTTGACTCATTGACCTTTGTTGGATCAATGATTCCCTATTCTACCATGTTAACAAAATCCCTGAGCATAGCCTCATAACCAACTCCCTAGGAACTCTGCAGAATTTTCTCAACTATCAAAGATTCTTCAACACCTTTATTCTCAGCAATTGTCACTGCAGGAATTTTGGGTGCTCTCTTAATAATTTCTATACCTATTTTCTGATCTTCATTTGAAGGCTTTAAGGAATCCAAGGCTGGATGCATCAAAGCAGAGCACAGCTAACTCCTAAAACAATGCCTTTTCAACAGCTGCTCTTGTAGCATTGAGAGCATCTGTAACTCTGTCTTTCTTCTCCTTCACTTCAACATTCCTTGTTCCTCCAACCCTAAACACAGCTACTCCATCTGAAAGTTTAGCAAGTGTTTTGTTTATCTTTTCCTTTTCAAATTCACTAGTTGTGATGTCTAGATGCTCAGTGATTTCTTGAATGCGTTTCTCAATTTGAGTTTAGTCATCGGTTCCTTTCAAAAGCATGGCATCATCTTTGGGGACAATGACCTCTCCAACTTTTCCTAAATCATGACCTTGAACATCATCAAGATTTGGTTTTAGCCCCTGTTCTCCATATTGCACACCACCAGTAGCAATAGCCATATCTTTAAGCTGATTCTTCCTATTGTCCCCAAAACCTGGATCTTTAACTGCTACGACCTGAAGACCAGCTTTTAGCCTGTTCATCACCAGTGTGCTTAGAGCTTCTCCATCAACATCTTCAGCAAATATTTGTTTCCTATGAACATTAGCTTCATGAGCAGGTATAATGGACTGGACACTAGAAATTTTCTTTTCACTCAACAGAACATAGGCATCTTGGAATTCACATTTTTGACCTATTGATGTCTGAGAAATAAATCTTCTTTCAAACTTCATGCCTTCAATAATTTCTAATTCATCATTCAGGGTATTTCTATCCTTCAGTGTGATATACACCTTTCCCTCCAACATTTTTCATTGCATCAGATATGATGTTTCCAATGTCTATGTGTCCATTTGCAGAAATTGTAGCAACCTGAACAATTTCTTCATGGGTTGTCACATATTTAGATTGTTTTATTTAGTTCAGCAATTAAAGCATCAACAGCCAACATCACACTTCTCCAGATTTCTACTGGATTAGCATGTTTGCCGATCTTCTAAAATCCTTCCTTTGGCAACAGAACGTGCCAGAACAATAGCAGTGGTAGTGCCATCCCAGCCTCTTCATTTGAGTTATTGGCAACATCTTGAACAAGTTTAGCTCTGATATTTTTTGTATTTATCCTTTAGATCAATTGCCTTTGTAAAAATGCCCCCATCTTTTGTTACTTTGGGACTTCCTCAACTCTGTTCAGTAATCACTGACATAGTCAGCAAGAAAAGACAGCAGCCCACATAATGGGAAAAGATCTTCACTAAACCCACATCTAGCCAAGGGCTGATTTCTAAAATATACAAAGAACTGAAGAAGCTAATCACTAAAACACCAAATAATCCAATTAAAATTTGGGGTGCTGAACTAAATAGAGAATCCACAATAGGTTTTTACCTCTTATGGAAAACAAAAATCTGCTAATAAAAGATTTGTAGCAGGTCCTACATAGACTGTTTCTGAACAGTTCCAGTTGCTTGGAAATCCCCCAAAATTTTGTCATTGTATCATATGGAGTATCAACTCCATTGTATGGTGATATTAAATGTTGTACCATGTCACATACCTTAGGATATTAAAATCCCCAAGTGTAAAACTACAACTCATTTGCTCCCTGTTTCTAGGGTCCATGATATGGGCAGAGAGTTTTCTGTCACAGTTGCCAGGAAACACTTATGATGTGCCTGTATGTATTTATTACATCTTCCAATTTTAAACCAACCACACCCACTTATAACTTCACATTATTTCCTCTTGGACTTAGACAGAAGGCAGAAGTCTCTCACAGGCTCTAACTAAATTTACTTCTACTTCCTCACAGTAAACTACTATGGCTTCAGTCCAGTACACATGTTAGTGAATGCATCATTAAACCATTCCAGTTGATTGATGACCACTTAAATGTATCCCTTATGATGCAGTTCTCAAAATGGAGACAATCCCAATTTTCTTGTACCATTTGTGAAGGTGAAAGTCTTCCTGGTGTTTCACTTACACATTTTTTACATTAGTTGTTGTATTTTTAGCTTTTCTCTATTTTTATATAAATTAGAAAAAAGAGATGGTTTTAAAATTCAATCACAATTCTCTTTGCCTCCCATCTTCCCCTGGTCCCTACTAATGCCCTACCTATCCCATATAAATTTTGCTCACCAGGGAGTGTTAGGTCTTCCATGGTTGGTCTTTGGGGTCTGTCATATCCTTTGTCATGGGATCTAGGCTCTTCCCCACCATCTAGGCTGAGGGAGTATCCCTCTATGTGAAAACAGCTCCCACATTCCATTCCTATGCTAGGGATAAGTACCGATATACTACAAGAGCCCTGATAGATATCTGATAACTCCTCACTGACACCCATATTCCTGGATTCTGATGAGTTCCATGCTGGATTCCCAGGGATCAGTCTGGAGGCTGAGAGCTCCCCCATAGTCCAGGTCAGCTGTTTCTGTGGTTTTCACCAGCCTGGTCGTCCCCCTATGCTCATCACTACTCCTTCTCTGCAAATGGATTCCAGTTCAGATCAGTGTTTGTCTGTGGGTGTCTGCTACTTCCATCCTATGCTGGATGAACGCTGTATGTGGCATATGAGATAGTCATCTATCTCTTTAACCTGGCTTGTTATAATTTGCTTTACTGCTAAATCTGGCCACAAATGAAACTGGGAAGCTGTGTTTTCTGCTTCCTCTTGTTAAACAATTTTGGAGTTCTTCCCATATTCCCTGTATTCTGCATTCTTCACTGTGACCAACCCTCTATAAAACACCATATGCTTTAATGAGAGAAAAACTCACCTCAATGCATGTCTAAGGATATAAAATGATATTGCTTGGGGGAGAGTATAGTATCTAATGACAGCACTGTATTTCAGCTTCATGTGGCTGCTTGGACTCATAATATGGGTGCAAAGAATTCCACAATGTTTGGATAGTGACATATGCCTTGACAAACAGGCAGACATAGGTAACAGTGAATATAAGGTACAAAATTGACACACATGTTCACTTATATTCCATTACAAAAGCACCAAGAACTTATACTCTTCTCGAGATTCCTAGTAGATTTGTTCAGGGAATGCATTTTATTACTCAAGAAGAAGTTTCCATTCCCTAGGTCATGTCATGAGCCTACAAAGGCAACTGGATTAATTTTGAGACTTTTGGTTTACCTAGCATAATACTACACACTCTGTGGCAGAAGACATTATATATTCTTCCTATATAAACCTTAGTTTATAAAACCTTTATTGTTAACAATGTCCTTGATTCATGTGGACAAGTTTTGTGGTCTCACCAGGGGATTTTTTTTCCATGTCAAATGTCTGAAAAGTTTCCTATGTCTGCATTTTGATACAACAGTCTTACCTGTTGTCACTAAAAATAGACATCTATCCATGGAATGATAGTTTTATCATTTCCAATCATTGGACTATAACCTGTGTTAATCTCAGATTCTTTTTAATATGTGTCAGTATGTGGTTTGTACAAGTGATCACATTGCTCCTTCTTTGAACTTGGATAGCTCCAATACTAGATATGGCAACCTACATTATAATATGTAAGGATGATTTGGGATGTCTTCCAAAATTTTGGAAGTGTAGATTGATTTCTCCCTCCTTGTCATTTCCTTGAATTTATTTAGTTAAACACCAGCTTAAAGTAATAGCTGTACATGTGCTACCCTTTATTCTACTTGTGATCAGAGAGTACCTGAAAATAATAGGCCCAGTAATATGGAAATTCATGGCTGCCAGACTTTCTAAATTTTTACGGGGATTTTACACATATTTGAGAGATATTCCATCAAAATTTAAATGATTCAATTACTTTATGTTATATGTTTGCTAGCTACATAAGCCACAAATTCAATGGAAACTTGAGACACAGTTATATTGTGTATCCACCAAAGAATGCCTTTGAATAACTTTTTCAGAGACTTTATTTTGTGGAATTATATGATGTTGAATGAGCATTTGTGCCAAATACAAAACTTTTGCCAGATACATGTCCTTTTCCACAGGTTAATAGATTATATATGAAAAGATCTATCTTTCTGCTGCAAACATGAAACACATTTCAACATTAAAGACACTACCTCCTAGTCAAAGTTTGGGAAACAATTTTCCAATCAAATGAGTATAACAAACATTATGGTACTATGATGGTTTCCCAGTTGTCAGATGGGGGTCTGTGAATTCCCACTTGATGCTGTTACCTGTTTCTATGGGTTTCTCCAGCAAGGTATTGACAAATTTGTAACCACAATTTCGTGAATCATGTGGCCAAGCTTGGAGGTCTCAACAGAAGACTTTTCTATTGATAAGTGTCTGAAAATGTTACTTATCTCTACAATTTGAGACAACAGTTGTAGGGAGACACCCTAGCCCTGCCCTGGGACAGGTACCAGGTGGACCCAGGACTCGCCCATAAGGGCGTGGTGTGGGAAAGCCAAGCTGACATAAGGGAGGCTTCTTAAAGATGGCTCCTGGAGACCTGAGCCACTTTTTGTTCTGGTCGCACTTGCTGGGTTCCTGTAACCTTGCTCTGGCCTGTGTTTTGCCCTGGTGTTTTCTTGAATAAAGAGAATTTAATCCTTCAGGTGGCGCCCAACGTCCAACGACCCTGCCACCCGACCTGGGAAGAGCCCACGTGGCACCCAGGAGAGGCTGGGAGCACCCTGCTGCAGCATCCAGTGAGTTCCCACTGCACGGCCACACTGCGCTGCCACTGCAGTGCATCCCCTCCCCTGCCCTCTCCTCCCCCAGGCCCCGGTGCTGTGCTTGCTCCCCATTGCACCGCCCGGGACCTCTGAATCCCGCCTTGGTATTTCCACACCGCCGCGTGAGACCTGCCCATATGCCTGCCTGCAGGAGACCGTGGCCCAGCTTTGTCTGGCTCTCCAGCCACCTGGAGAGTTCTCCTGCGCACTCACTTTAGCTACCTGTGTGCACTTAGGGCCTGAACGCAGGAGCTACCTGTGCACACAGCAGAGGGTTTTCAGCTTTCATCCACAGGGAAAGCACCCACTTCAGGCTGCTACCATTCCCTTGGTCCCACCTGCCTGTCTATACCTGTGGGTGTCATCTGCTGGGCCAGACCCTGGCAGGGTAAGCTTTTCAACTCTAGCTGTGGGCACAACCACCTGCCTGAAGCAAATACCTGACAGGTAAGTTCTAAAGATTTCCTTAGCAGCAAAAGCAGTCTTTCTGTGGGTCCAATCCTACTCTAGATAGATGCTGCTGTGCCACCTGCTAGCCAACATGTGGTTACTGCAACCGAAAATGGAACTACCAATAAATATGTTTGCATTTCCTTTGCAGTTAGACATGTATAACATATCTTATGCTTATATGCCATCACTGCTCGAGGAGCAGGCTGACTTGCAAAATATTGGCTTATATGTCTTGTTAGCTGTGACTTTCCTGATTCATGTGTCATTGTTCCTCAGGAACAGAAGGAAGTTTGATCTCTCCACCCACTTGCAGGGCATAAAAGCCTTATGTAGCCAGGCTCCAAATGAATCAAAACTTGCCTATTCATTGCTTCATGAGCTGTTAGAACAAAAACTGGATAATGGGATCCATTCAATATACGATGCAGGCAGATCTGTCTACTATTCAAGCTGAAGTGCAGCACATTTATAACAACATGAAAATAGACAGATGCTCCATCTTAGAGTCTTTACAGTCCAATCGGACAAAGGACTTTGATGAGATTCAGGAACTTATTCAGACCTTACATATCAAACAGACTACAGACCATGAGGAACTGAAGTCTAGTTTAGGGATGCTGCAAACTAAATAGGCTACAGACCATGAGGAACTGAAATCTAGTTTAGGGATGCTACAAACTGAACAGGCTACAGACCATGAGGAACTAAAATGTAGTTTAGGGATGCTACAAACTAAACAGCCTACAGACCATGGTGCCTTAATGGCTAGGCAGGCAGCAGACCGGGAATCGTTGGAGACATTATGCTTCCTCTTAGAAACTCAGCTAGGCTCTCTCTCCTATTCCTTTGTTACTAAGGTACAAGAGACCCAGAATAGGCTTCAACAATCTGATAACGCCACAAAATCAATGGCTGGGAAATGTGAGAGGGACTATAATGTACTTAGAACTGAGTTTCAAAGCTTACAGGAGGAGTTACAGACCAGGGTGGCCAAACTGGAAATGTCTACCGAGTTCATGGCAGAGATTAATTGCAACCTTGATTCTAAATTTCAATCTCTGAATGGCTATTTCCAGGCCACCCAAATGCTAGCTAGGGATGAACGTATTACTCTTCTAGAAAATCTTCCAGGAGAATTGTCAAAGCAAATCGTGGATTTTGCATCACGCCTTGAATCTTTTATGGTGGGGAGATTAAAGCCTCTCGTGAGGAAATTCTCACCAGGCTGACATATCTTGAACAAGAAGACATTGACTCACTCCAATCTGAGATGGACAATTCGAGAAGGTATTTCAATCATCCTAAAGTGGTTACACACACACCTTTAGTATACCCGACCATGGTGGTGGACAAGCAACCATCTAAAAAACACTCCCAGGGGCAGACAGCATATACATGGCAACCAACCCAATTAAAGGATCTTAGGCATATTAAAGAATCGATTGTCTCATATGGTCTTCATAGCCCATATGTTAAACAGCTTTTGCATTCATGGGCCAACTTAAACAGGGTGACGCCCGAAGATTGGGTAGGATTGGCATCAGCTGTCCTTGAGAATTCCCGCTTAATTGAATGGAGAGCGTTATTCAGGGAGGAATACAGGCTCCTAGAAAGGCAAGCCGACAGGGACAGAGTTGATGCATCCCTCCAAAAATTCCTAAGAGAAGGTATTTATGCTGACCCACATATTCAGGCTGAATATGACAACCATATATTGTCCCTATGCAGGACAGCAGCACTAAATGCATGGGACAAGGTTCGTGAATCAAGAAAACAACAAGAAGCTTTTGCAAAAATAGAACAGGGACAAACAGAACCATTTAAAGACTTCTTAGACAGACTGACCAGAGCAGTAGACAAACAGGTAGCAGATCCAACGATACGACATTCAATTGTGTATACTTTAGCTTATGACAGTGCAAACCCAATATACAAAAGAATACTTTTGCCTCTAAAGATCAGCTCAGCTCCACTAGAAGAATAGGTTTTGCATACTGCCCATGTTGACTGTAACATACAAGATGCTGGAATCTGGGCAGAAGAAGCTCTCCCAAGAGGTTTCAACAGAAAACAGGAGATTAGAAAAGATAGCAACAGAAGGATTTGGGAAGGAAGAGCATCTTACAGGGGCTCACACAGGTACCGAGAGGCCAGTGCTCATCACCACCATGACTCAGAGCCTTGCATAGGAAGAGCACGCTCCAGAAGTCCACGGAGGTGTCAGAAGAATAGATGTTTCAGCTGTGGTAAAATAGGACATATAAGGAGAAATTGTAGGCAGAGAAATTCTAACGTTTCCCCACGTGACAAGTCATTGCCCTCTGGGTTATGTAGGAGGTGTGGTAAGGTCAAACACTGGGCTAACGAATGTAGATCACCTAGAGACTTGCAAGGGAATTTATTGGCGCTGGGAAACTCGGAAAAGGAACTCCATTAGTCCCTGCCCGGAGAACAATTCAATCATTCCCAGTAACATTGGAAGACAATCTCTCGCCGGACGAATAGATAGTTCTTTGCCTATGGTGGAAAATGACACTGCTCTAGAGGGTAGTTTGAATAGTGATTAAGAATCACATGTGACTGGTGAAAATGAGAAACGCATATTTTGGCAAACTTCTATTAATGATAAAAGGCCTCAGTTGAAAGTTAAAATTAATAATAAAGTTATTTCTGGCTTAGTGGAAACTGGAGCTGATGTAACTATTATCACTCAGAAAAGTTGGCCTAAAAAATGGGCGCTTAAAGAGGCAAATGTACAACTTTTAGGAATTGGAACTCTATCTAGAGTTCGACGGATTGTTAACTCTGTGGTCTGTATTGGACCGGAAGGACAAAAAGAAATACTGAAACCTTACGTAGCAGATATTGCTATAAATGTATTGGCAGATAGCTCTCACTGACTTTTTGGGAACAATTAGTAACAACTATCCCAAAACCGACAGAATTGAATTCATAAAAAAGACAGTTTGGGTTCTTCCATGCATTGAAAGACAAACTCCCATTTCTGGATTTCTTACCTTCTATCCTGATGCCAACAAAACAGGTAAGGCTGGTTATAAAGCAGGTGAGGTAAATAAAGTAGTTCAAAGTCCAAATGCAACTGTACAGAAAGCAGAATTATATTCAATTCTTATGGTGCTTATGGATTTTTCAGAACCTCTTAATATAGTTACTGATTCCCAATATGCAGAGAGAGTCGTCGTGCACATAGAGACGGCAGAATTTGTCCCTGATAATATTGAACTAACCTCGTTGTTCTTGCAGATACAGGAAACAATCAGAAACAGAAGTAACCCACTCTACATTATGCATATCAGATCCCATACGGGTCTGCCAGGCCCACTGGCACAAGGCAATGACGAGATCGATCATTTATTGATTGGCACTGTGAGAGAAGCCTCAGAATTTCATAAAAAGCATCATGTAAATAGCAAGGGTTTAAAGAAGGGCTTCTCCATCACTTGGCAAGAAACCAAGGAGATAGTGAGAAAGTGTCCTACTTGTTCCTTTTATAACCAAACTCCACTGCCAGCAGGATGTAATCCTAAAGGCCTTCGGAGGAATGAGATCTGGCAAATGGATGTCTTTCACTTTACAGAATTTGGAAATTTGAAATATGTGCATCATACCATTGACACATTCTCAGGTTTCCAATGAGCTACTGCTCTCAACTCTGAAGAAGCTGATTCCGTTATTACACACATACTGGAGGTGATGACAGTTATGGGCATACCAGCACAGATAAAAACTGACAATGCTCCAGCATATATCTCCAAAAACATGGAACAGTTCTTCAAATATTATAACATTAAGCATGTCACAGGTATACCACACAACCCTCAGCACAAGCAGTCGTGGAAAGGTCCTAATAGGACACTTAAGGAGATGCTCCATAGGCAAGCTGGTAAGTCGAAACCCCCCAAACATAGATTGCATAATGCTTTATTAATGCTAAACTTTCTTAATGCCAATGACAGTGGACAATCAGCTGTGGAAAGACACTGGACTACGGAAAAAACTGCTGAACTGAACCAACCAGTGTATTTCAAAGATGTGCTGACCTCGGTATGGAAACCTGGACATGTGTTATGTTGGGGTAGGGGTTTTGCATTTGTCTCCACAGGAGAAGAAAATCTTTGGATACCATCAAAATTGATCAAGATTCGACTTTAGGAAGACAACCCTCTCGACAAGGATGACTGACAGGTATTTACTGAGGAACCCTCCTCCAGAAGTCAAAGGACACTACATGTGTGGATACTTAAGGAAAGAATGTAGCTATAATCATCGAACAAAAGGAACGTGCCATACGGTAAAATTTACAGCTGTCTCTCGAATAACTCTATGTCTCTTCATTTCCTAGTCCCTATTCAATTAAATCGATGCTGGATTTAGAGTTGGATTTGGCTTTCCTACTCTAAAATCCAAGCATGTTATTTAACAACATTTAAAAGTTTCTGTGTTATATCAAGAAGCCAATTGGTGTAATACAGAATAAATGAAGAAAAAGAGGACTATCTTTGTCTTTTCTTGGCTTTTTCTTTCAAGGCCCACACCTTCTCATAATTGTTGTTCTTCAAGGTTTGCCTTTCCCGGTACACATACATGAACAAGGGAACATTTCTCTGATGACGCTTATGTTTGAGTCCCATACAGCCAACAAGAACCAGCCTGACAGAAATCCCTGCATGCTCCGGAAAAAGAATTGGACTACAACTCCCCAAATGCACTGGATTCAACTCACTCTGGTTTCGACTGACACTCCAACCAGAACCTCGAGTAATGACTTCAAGTTGAGGATTTCAACATAGATCTTCAATCAAACAAATCTTATGTAACATGGACTAGACATAACTCATTAGAGACTTTCCCTGTACTAGCATTTTTTTCCACAGGGCCCCCACATGACTATCATCGTCCCATTTCAGCAGGAAGTAACCTAGAAGATGCTATGTCCCCGTTCCCCATTATTGTTTATTAGGGTAGTGTAAGCCTAATTAAGAATGACCTTCTTATTGTTTAGAGTTGGAATTGGAAGGTGTTCAAGTTAGACACTTTTTCCACCACATGACTTTAAGACTTAGCTAGAATAGACATAGGATGTGCCATAACAGATTATTGTATCTTCTTGTATTTCACCTTTATGATCGTTAGTTTTGGATATTTTGCACTATTAAGTTTTAATCCTCTTTTAGACTAAAAGGAGAATTGTAGGGAGACACCCTAGCCCTGGACCCGTGACTTGCCATAAGGGAGTAGTGTAGGAAAGCCAAGGTGACCTAAGGAAGGCTTCTTAAAGACGGCTCGTGGAGACCCGAGCCCCTTTTTGTTCTGGCCGTGCTTTCTGGGTTCCTGTAACCTCGCTCTGTCCTGTGTTTTGCCCTGGTGTTTTCTTGAATAAAGAGACTCTAATCCTTCAAACAGTCTTAAATGTTCTCATTAAAAATAGGTATCTATACAGTGAATTGTAGTTTTATCTATTCTGCTCTGTGTTATTATCTGTGTTAATCTCAGATTCTTTTTAATTTGTGTCTGTATGTGGTTTGTATAAGCGATCACAATGTTCCTTTTTGAATATGGATAGATATGCAAACATGATTTGTGATGTCCTCCGAATTTTTCCTATGTATATGGATTTCTCCCTCTGTGCCCTTCCTTGAATTTATTCAAACACTTTCTTAAAGTAATAGCTGTTCGTGTGTTACCCATTAGTTTACCAAAGATCAGAGACTATCTGAAAAGCCTAGGCTCTGTAATAACGAAAATCATGGGTAACAATCTTTCTAAATATTGAACTGACAAATCTAACGTATTTTATGCATGCTTGAGAGAAATTCCATTAAAGTTTAAATGATTCAATTTTTATATGTTACATGTTTGCTAGCTATATAAGACACACAATCAATGAGGCCTTGTAAAGGGAAACTCTTTATATTTCAGTGGTGTACATAACTAAATAGAGAATACACAACAGGGTTTCACTTCATTTGGAATAGAAAATGTGATAATAAAAGATTTACTACAGGTCCTTCATGCAGTATATTTAGTCAGATTAGGTACCCTCATATTGTTTAACAGTTCCAGGTGCTTGGAAATGCCGAAAACTTTTGTCATAAGCTCACTTGGAGACTCAACTCCATTGTCTGATGACATTAAAAGTTGTACAACAACACATACCTGAGGATATTAAAATCCCCTTTGCAAAACTGCATCTCATTTGCTCCCTGTTTCTTGGCTCCATGAAAAGCAGAGACAGATTTCCATCAGAGTTTCCAGGAAACACTTATGATTGGTCTGTCACAAGCTATTACATCTTCAAATTCTAAACCAACCACACCAATGCATGATCTCACATCATATCATACTGGACTTAGGCAGAAGGCACAAGACTCTGTTTGGCTTTAATTATTTTTTATTTCTGTTTTCCCACAGCAAACTACTACGGCTTCAGTCCAGTATACATGTACGTAAATGCGTCATTATACCCTTCCGGCTGATCGATGACCACTTAGATATATATCCAATATGCTCTAGTTCCTCCTTTGCCCCCCATTAATGCCCTACATATCCCATACCATTTCTGCACCCCAAGGAGAGTGAGGTCTTCGAGCAGGGGACATCAGAGTCTTTCTTATCCTTTGGGATAGGGCCTAGGGCCTCCCCCATCGTCTAAGCTGAGGGAGTATCCCCCATGTAGAATGGGCTCCAAAATCACTTCCTATGATAGGGATAAGTACTTATCTATTACAAGAGGCCCAATAGATTCCCAAGGCCTCCTCACTCACACCCACAGTCATTGGGTCTGTATCAGTACTATTTTGGTTACCCAGGTATCATTCTAGGTACAATGACTTCCTCCTTGATCAGGTTAGCTCTTTCTGTGGGTTTCACCGGCCTGGTCTTGACTGCTGTGCTCATTACTATTCCCTCTCTGAAACTAGATTCCACTTCATTTCATTTCAGTTTTTAGTTGTTGGTGTATGCTTCTACTTCCATCTGCTTCTGGATGAAGGCTCTATGTTGGCATAAAAGTTAGTCATCAATCTCAATATCATGGCAGGGCATTTTGGGTAGCCTCTCCACTGTTGCTTAGCGGAGTCTTCCTTGTAGATCTCCAAACATTTACCTAGTGCCTGATTTCTCTTTAAACCTATACTGGCTCTCTCTCTGATGGAATACTTCTTCATTCTTCCCCCTACACAACCAGAAGCTTCTGTATGTCTAAGGACACAGTCAGCAATAAAAAATGGCAGCCCACAAAATAGGAAAAGATATTCACCAACCCCATATCTGACAGATTGACTCATTTCCAGAACTTGCAAAGATTTCCAGCAGCTAGTTTCCAAAACAAAAAATAATCCAATTACTAAGTGTAGTACAGAAATAGAGAAGTCACAATAGAGGAATGTAAAATGGCTGAAAGGTCACATAAAAATTCTCAACATCCTTAGCCATCAGAGAAATACTAATCAAAACAACTTTTTGACTTTTAATATGGATGTCATATTGGTAAAATATTATAAACCAGAAAAAAGTTTCAGGGATAAATTTGAGGATATTTTGTCCACACAAACAGAAGGATGCATATTGTAATCACATAATAATCTAAACATTACACAAAACTAATTTTTCACAATAGCAATGTGTGGCCTTAACTTCAAGACTATAGGCCACAATAACGAAGACATTGGATGTCCCAGGAAGGAGAGGTTTTAGAGTGGCCCAAAACATCAAGGGGCATTTTTTTGGTGTTTAAAGACAGGGTTTCTCTGTGGCTTTGGAGGCTATCCTGTAACTAGGTCTTTTAGACCAGTCTGGTCGCGAACTCAGAGAGATCTGCCTGCTTCTGCCTCCCGAGTGCTTGGATTAAAGGTGTGCACAACCACTGCCCAGCTCATCAAGGGAAATTTGATGTGCCTCTGTGTAGCTGGGATCTCAGTGCTCTACTGAGAATGTATGAAGTGGACACAGAGAAGTTCCTGCCTTGTACAATAAAACATATAGAATCCTGGTTTGTTATAATTTGTTTAGTGCTAAATCTGCCCAGCAAAGAAAATGGGAGGCTCTTTTTTCTGCTTTCTCTTGTGAAACAATGTTTAATTTTTCATAACTGCCCTGGAATCGGCGTTCTCTGACCCATAGTCTTTAAACCACCATAGACTTCACTGACAGAAAACTCACCTCAATGCATGCTGATGTCCAAGGATATACAAAGGGTATTGCTTTGGGGAGCATAATATCCAATAAGACTGTATTTCAGGCTCACGTGGCTTCTTGGACCTATGATATGGGTTCAAAGAATTGCACAACGTGTGTACAGTGACATGTGCCTTGACAAACAGGTAGACACATGAAACATAAAAAGAAAAAAATACAATCACATGTCTTTAATGTCTCTTAATATCAGTGGACATCATATACTTAAAAAATACACAGGCTAATAGATTTTAAGTATCGAAAAGAGGATCTCTCCTTCTGCTGCAAACATGAAACACAGCTCAACATAAAAAGAGTCACTACCTCATATCAAAGCATTGGAAATAATTATCGAGTCAAATAGACATAAGAAATATTATGGTACTATAAAGGATCATAGAATCAGGTCAGAAACATTTGCAGAATCAGGTCAGGGAGCTCGCACTAGGTCAGGTTAGCTCTTTCTGTGGGTTTCTCCAGCCTGGTATTGACCCATTTGCTCTTCATGCTACCATTTCTGAAACTGGATTCCAGGAATTCACGGCATTCTTTAGATTTGTGTGCATTCTTCTCCAGTCATCTACTGGATGAAATCTCTAGGACGGCATATAAGGTAGTCATCAATCACATTACAGCGAAAATGAATTTAAAGTAGCCTCTCCACTATTGCTTAGATTGTTAGTTGGAATTATCATTGTGGATCCATGGACATTTGCCTAGTGCCATATTTCTCTGTAAACCTATAGTTTATGCCTCTATTAAGATATCACTTTTCTTGCTCTCTTCTATTCTTCCCCCTAATCAATATTTCTGATCGCTCATGTTCTCCTATCCCCTCCTCATCACCCTGCTTCTTTCTCCTTCTTACCTCCTCTTTCTCCATGATCCTAAATTATTCAGGAGATCTCGTGCCTTTCCCCTACTCTGAGGAACCATGTATGCCTCTTTCATAGACCTACTTGTTCTTAGGTTCTCTGGAGTTGTGGATTGTAGGCTAATTATCATTTGCCCTATGTCTAATATCTGTATATTATTGAGTAGATAACATTTTTTTCTTTTTTTGTTTCATTTTTTGTTTATTTTTTTTGTTTTTGTTTTTTACCTTTAATGGGTTAACTCACTCAGGATGCTTTCTTCTAGTTCCATCTATTTGTTTCATTGTTTCTTTTTAATGAGTAGTACTAAATTGATCAATTTTACCACATTTTCTTCATTCATTGTTCAGTCGAGGAATATCTTGTTTTTTTTGCCCAAGTTCTTGCTATTACAAATACAGCTGTTATGAACACAGCTGTATATGTGTCCATATTGTATGAATTACATCATTTGGGTATGTATCAAAAAGCAGAATTTCTAGATTGTGAAGTAGACTGATCTCCAATTGTTACAAAAAATTCCATATTGACTGCAGGAATGATTGTACAAATTTTCACCCCCAGCAGCAACAGAGGAGTGTTCCATTTCTCCCCATCCTCTCTAGCACAAAATTTCAGTGGTGGATTTTTTGTAGCGATTTTGGCAGGTGTAAGGTTATATCTCAGAAGTGTTATGATTTACATTTCCACAATGGCTAAATACCTTGAGCAATTTCCTAAGTGTCTTTTATCCGTTTTAGATTCCTCTATTGACAAAAGAAAATTTTCAAAGGATCAAATATTTCGATCTGAATCCAAACAAAATGAAACACTTAGCAGAGTATTTGGGAGGTGGCATTGATTGAATTTGTACAGCAAACCACTTCCTCAACATAATAATAGCACAGACTCTCAGATCGACCTTTCAGTAATGGGGCATCCTGAAACTGAGTTGATTCTGTAAGGTAAAAGACATAGTCAACAAGACAAGACAGCAGCCCACAGAATGGGAAAACATCATCAACAACCCCAATCTAACCAAGGACTGACTTCTAAAATATATAAATAACTGAAGAAATTAGTCACCCAAACACGAAATAATACACTTAAAAAGTGGGTTACAGAACTAAACAGATGAAAATCCAATAGGGTTTTTACTTCTTATGGAAGTAAAAATCTACTAGTAAAAGACTTGGAGCAGGTTGTTCACAGTGTATATTTAGTGAGATTACATACTCTCAATTTGGTTAACTGTTCCAGTTGCTTGGAAATGCCCAAGCCTTTTGTCATAGGCTCATTTGGAGAGTTAAGTCCATTGTATGGTTACATTTAAAGTTGTAAAATGGCACACACCTTAAGATATTAAAATCTGCAAGTGCAAAACTGCATCTCAGGTGGTCCCTGTTTCTAGAGCCCATGTTATTGGCAGAGAGATTTTTGTCACAGTTTCCAGGATATACTTAGCATCTATCTGTCACATTTTATTACATCTTCAAATGCTATACCAATCACACCCACTCATGACCTCACAATATAACCTCTAGAACTTACACAGAAGGTAGAAGTCTCTCTCGGGCTTTAACTATTTGTATTTTTGCTGCCCCACACTAACCAAATATGGCTTCAGTCCAGTACACATGTAAGCTAATGCATCATTATACTGTTCTACTTGATTGATGACCACTTAGATATATCCCACTTTCCACAGTTCCCAAAATGGAGACAATTCTAAGTTTCTTGTACTTTTTTTATGAAAGTTTAAGGCTTCCTGGTGTTTCACTCATACATTTTGGTACATTAATACTTGTATTTTTTAGCTTTTTTACCTTCATTTTTATTTAAATTAGAAACAACATTGTTTTATATGTCAATCCCAGTTCCCCTTCCTCCCCTCTTCTTCTGCACCCCACTATCTCCCTACCCAACCCACAACATTTTGTTCCCTATGGAGTGTGACGTCTCCCATGCTGGTGTACATAATCTGTCATATCATTTGGGATAAGACCTAGGCCCTTCCCCTGTTGTCTTTGCTGAGGGAGTATCCCCCTATGTGAAATGGGTTCTCAAAGTCCTTTGCTATATGCAAGTTATAAGTTCTGATGTACTGCAAGAGGCCACATAGATTTGAAGGCCTCCTTTTGACACCCATATTATTGGGTTCTGGATCACTTCTATGCTGGTTTCTCAGTGATCAGTCTGGAGGTCAAGAATTCCTGCTTGTTCATCTCAGCTGTTTCGGTGGGTTTAGCCAGGCCGGCCTTGACCCCTTTACTCATCGCTCCTCCTCCTCTGTAACTGGATTCTAGTTCCATTCAGTGTGTTTTTGTGGGTGGCTGCTTCTACTTCCATCCTTTGCTGGTTGAAGGCTCTAGGATGGCATATAAGTTATTCATCTTTATCAGGGGAAGGCATTTACGGCAGCCTCTCCATTGCCTAGATGGTTAGATGGTGTCTTCCTTGTAGATCTGCAGACATTTCCCTAGCACATAATATCTCTTTAAACCTATACTGGATCCCTCTCCAATGGTATCTCTTATTTTGTTTCCTCTATTTTTCCTGCTATACAACCAGAACCTTCTTTAAGGCAAGGACATAGTGAGCAATACAAAATGGCAGCCCACAGTTTGGTAAAAGATGTTCATCAACCACAAATCTGACAGAGTGCTGATCTCCAAAATTTACAAGGAATTCAAGAAACTAGTTTCCTAAACAACAAACAACTGGCTCCCTCTCTGATGGTATCTCTTATTTTGTTCTCCACTATTCTTTCCCCCTACAAAACCAGTTGCTTCTGTAAGGCAAAGAATACAGCAATACAAAATGGCAGCCCACAGAATCTGAAGAGATATTCACCAACCCCAAATCTGACAGAGGGCTAATCTCCCAAATTTACAAAGAACTCAAGAAGCTAGGTTCCTAAACACCAAAAAATCCAATAAAATGTGGAGTACAGATCTAAATAGAGAATTCTCAATAAGGAATTTAAAATGGCTGAAAGATACATAAAAAAAGTGCTCAACATCCTTGATCATTAGGGAAATGCACATCTAAACAAATTTTAGATTTCAATAATGATGTCATAATTGTAAAACATTACAATAATGGAAAGAAATTTCAGGAATCTTCTCTCTTACTTTCTCTGTCTCCGTGTCTCTGTCTGTATCTCCTTGGCTCTGGCTCTGGCTCTGGCTCTACATTCTGGGTGGGAGCCTGCAGCTGTACATGGTCTGGACTGCTCTTGGTCTACTTTGTAGGTGGATGATCGTGTGGCCCTCAGGCTAGGGAGTATTTCTCATTCTCTCATCATTGACTGTGGTCATAATGCATCCCTCTCTAGAACTCTGAGAATTTTGATGAAGGGGATGGAGCTTTGCTGGCTAAAGGGTCTAAAATTTATCTTCCTCACAAAACCAAAGGATTCTTGTAAGTTCCAGGGAGCTGGAACAGATACATGCAAGCAGGGACTATTCACTCCAAAGAAATAGTATTCAGCCTTTCCCTGGTCCCGGACTCCCTTAATTCATGTATTCTGGACCCCATAGGAACCCCCACCTCATCTTACAATCCTCCCCTCCAATACCTGGACTTAAGAAACAATGTATTTTTTCTAAACTTAACTTTTTCTTCTAAACAGCTGACATCTGGGCAGGTCTAAGAAGATCCTCACCTCCATGACTACAGTGGAACAACCAGCTACACCAGGATGATTTCATCCAGATCTTTCAGGTCACCAAAGAAAGTCAATGCCCCCTAAATCAGCAGTAATCTGTCTTGAAACTTGAGGAAATTATTCGCTAACCAGCCACGTCTAACAACCAGCCTTTTAATAATCAGAGAAGGTAGGAATGAAAGGTCCAGGCAACAGGCTGGCCTGTCCCAGTCACCTGTCAGGTTGCACTGAGGAGGTATTCTGGTCAGCCCAGGGATCCCTGGGTAGTAAGTCTGCAGACGGACTAAAGGACCTCTTTAAAAGACAAACCCTGGCACACTCATGGTCTCTCTCTGTCTCTGTCTCTGTCTCTGTCTCTCTCTCACATCCCCCTTCCCCTCTGCTCTCTGCTCTTGCTCTTACCCACTTTTTCTCTTCTCCTGTCTCCCCCAGTCTCCCCTTCCCACCCTGCCTGAAACTCTGTGGTTCATGGACTATCTATAGTTCATGTTCCATTGCTCAGGGTTCCATCTCGATAGCAAGATTTCCCCTTCCTTGTAAACAGAAGACCAACCCTGGACCTGAGAAAACCAGGGAGGCTCTCTCTGTGAGGTCCCTTCCCGCCCATGCTGAGGTGAGCAGGAACCAAGGAGATCTTTTCCTCAGACAGAGCAACCTGTGAGACACATCTTCTGGTCAGTCAGTATGTTTCACAAGGATAAGGTCCACCAAACACATGCTCTGAGTCACTTGTGTGTTTCCGTTTTCAGCCATAGGCAGTTTCTTCCAGCTGCTTTTCGGGGCCCCATGTTGCCTGGACTGTTACAGCTTTCTTTTTTTTATGCATTGTGGCCACCAGTACAGGCCGACTCAGAGTTCTCAGATCTTCCTTACTGAGCCACTTGTGGTCTTGCCCATGGGAAATACATTTTGTTTTACGGGATCCTTCTGGTTACTTTTACTGTGGAAAAAACTGTTCAATGTCTTTTGTGGATGAATGTCATCTTCCCTAACAAGGAAAACAACGGGCTAAGAAAATGAAAACACTAACAATACTCAACAAAAGGTGAGTATTCCATGGTTAGCTATGTCCAGCAAGGTTTACATTCCATTTATTAGACTAGAATGAGCAATCATTGGACTGTAGCTACTTGTTTGCTTGAGATGACTGCAGCTGTGGGACAGAGTTCATTAGGCAGAAATGGCATCCTCCATGAGTGGGTGGAGTCTGCATAGATGTACATGGTCTGCATTGGTCTCAGCCTACACCATGCCTTGGTCTGTCTGTCTCTGCCTCTGTGTCTGTGTCTCTGTCTATGTCTCATTTTCACATACTGTCTTTCAGTCTCTCTGTCTTTGTCTCTGGAGTCTAGGTGAAAACACACAGCTGTATCTGGTCTGGACTGGTCCATGCCTGAACTGAGGCCTGTTCTGTTTGTCTGCCTTTGTCTCTGTCTCTCTGTCTTAGTCAATACCTCTCTGTCTCTCACTGTTGCTGTGTCTCTGTCTCTGTCTCTGCAGCCTGGTTTAGAGCCTGCAGCTTTACCTGTTCTAGACTGTCTGTCTGTCTCTCTATCTCTCACTGTATCTCAGGGTCTCCATCTCTGAATCTGCAACCTGGGCAAGATCCTGGAGATGTACATGGACTGGTCTTAACAGTCCTCATCCTGCCTTGTGGGTAGCTTTGCCTGTGGCTTGTGGCTCCCAAGTCTCTACTCTTCTCATCACTGAAGCTGGTGAAATTTTCTCCCTCTCTCTCAAGAACATTGATCCTTTGGTCTATGACAGGGAGTGGGCTTTGCTGGATTTCAAGTGCACCTGCTCTCAGGGATGGGGTTGTAAGCCTTACCTTCCAGAGAGGATGAAACACTTCCCAGATTTCTCTCTTTCTTATCCTGTTAGTGGTTACAGTCTCCGAACTAGTTGATATAATTCCCGTAACTATTGGTCCGATTCTGAAAGAGTGCCAAACTACATGCTAAACCACTGCAAGATAGCAAAATTAAGGTGCATTTCATTGTCTTAAAGATATCTGCCACTTTCGAAAAAACATTGATGCTTTTCAGCCAAGTGGTTTCTACCATTAATAGGTCACTAATTTGTCTAAAATTTACGTATTTCACAAACCCAAAGGATTCATGTAAGTTCCAGGGAGCCTATACAGACCCATGCAAACAGTTCCCAAGATTCACTCTAAATAAATAGGATACAGACATTCCATTTTGCCACACTCCCTTCCTTCCTCCTCATCTTGGTACCCCTCGGGAACAACCCTCACCCATTACCATTTTCCCCTCCACTACCAGGACTGAAGAAACATTGGTTTTTAAACTGAACCTATTCATGTTGCACTGCTGACATCTGGTCATGTCTAAGAGGCTCCAGAGATTTCCACATATCCTGAACTGGGGCAGAGAGAGCAAATACTACAAGATTTGGCAGCAACACAGAACGACACCCACAAAGAGGTTCAATGCTAAAGATGATTAATACCCCTACCACATCAGCAGGAAGCAGGGTCCAGAACTCGAGGTCCCTAACTTATTCCCTAACATGCCACATCCAACACCCCACCTTTTAATAATCAGTGAAGGTAGGAATGAAAGGTCCAGGCATCAGGCTGGCCTGCCTCATCCCCTGGCAGGATGCACTCAGGTGGTCGTCTGGTCAGCCCAGGCCGGGTTCCTTGGGTAGTAAGTCTGCAGGCAACTGTAAAGGGCCCCTTTAAAAGACAGACCTTGGCCCACTCATTCTCTCTCTCTCTCTCTCTCTCTCTCTCTCTCTCTCTCTCTCTCTCTCCACTTTTGCTCCCTTTCTTTCTCTCTCTCACCTTTCCCTTCCTCCCTGATCTCTGCTCTTCTTCTTAGCCTCTTTGTATCCTCACATGTCTCCCCCACTCTCCCTCTCCTGCCCTGTTAGAAAGTCTATGGTTCATGGACTCTCTCTGGTTCATGTTCCATCGCTCATGGTTCCTTCACCATAGCAGGTTTCCCCTTCCATGTAAACAAAAGAACAACACTGGAGCAATGAAAACCAAGGAGGCTCACTCGGGGACCTCTCTCCCCGCCCATGCTTGGCTGAGCAGGTAACAGCAGAGATTTTTTTCTGGGAACGACCACCCGGTGAGACACCCCTCAGGTCAGTGTGTTTCCCAAGGATGAGGTCCACCACTGTAATCAACCTTCTGTTGCTGACAAATTAGTTCCCTGAATTCCCGGAATACAGAGTCAGAAAGGTAGTGTATTCTAGGAGATTACAGGCTGAGTCAAAAGTGTCTTTCAGCTTTAAGACTTCAGAGCGTTCTTCCCATTGATTTTTGGACGACTGTGTGCTCTGGACTTTTCTGGCATTTTTTGTTTCCCCCTTTACCAAGAGTACAAGCTGACTCCAAATTCTGAGATCGTTCATACTGAGCCCGCTTGTGCATCACCGATGGGAAATACATCTTTTTGTAACTCAACTGATTCCTCCATCCACAAAACTCTGAAGAACTAGCCTACAGGAACTATCTCTTCTCTCTTGAGAAAATTGTTGCTGTATCAATTTTTTCTATGTAACTTGGAGATATCCTATTCTTTCTTTCTAACAACAGAATAAAGGCTAACCTTCTGTTGCTGACAAATTAGTTCCCTGAATTCCCGGAATACAGAGTCAGAAAGGTAGTGTATTCTAGGAGATTACAGGTGACAATGGATGATAAGTAAGTAGGTAGAAAGACATTTATTATAAAAGAAATTTGAAGATGGAGGTTTCTGTCCCACCTAGTTACAATGCCTCTTTGTCCCAAACAAACAAACAGATGTTATATTATTAAACTGTTTCTCGATGGTTAGAGCTTATCATTGCTAGCTCTGTTTTAATTATTAGCCCATTTCTATTAATCTATACATTGCGATGATTCTACGGCTTATTATTTTTCTGGCATGTTGCATCCTCAGCACCATGGCATGTCTTCACAGGCTCTAAATCCCTTCTTCAACCGTGCCTACTCCTGGGCTGGGAGCATTACCTCTATTCCTACCTGGCTACTTGGTAATCAGTGTTTTGTTCACCACCCACTAAGAGAAATATATATACAGAAATACGTACCCCATCATCTCCTCTTACCTGTCTAGAAAAGATTTTTTCTTTTCTTTCCATCTTTAATACATTTTTATTTAAATAATAAACTATCTTATTTTATATACCTATCACATTCCTTCACCCTTACATACTTACATGCCCTGCAAAACCCACATTCCATTCCCCATCCTTTCCACAGAGATGGTGAGGACTTTGTGGGAGATCATCAAAGTCTGTCACATCATATGGGACAAGTCTTAGGCCCTCCCTGGAGTATCTAGACTGAGAGAGTAGACCTCCATAGGGAAGAGGCTCCCAAAGTCCATTCATGTGCCTTGAATAAATAACTAGTTCCACTGCCAGAGCCCTGTTGAGTGACATCATCACCCAAATGACACACAGAATTATAAGGGCTGATTTTGTACTATGATTGTTCCCCAATTGTGGGAATGTGGTACATGAGCTTCTGCATGGTCTGGTCAGCTGATTCTATGGGTTTCTCCAGCCTGGTATTGACCCATTTGCTCCTCATTCTCCCCTTTCTGAAACTGGATTCCAGGAGTTCAGGTGATTATTTATCTTTATGAGTATTCTTCTGCATAAAAGCTTTTGGGTGGCTTATATGGTTGTTGTCAACCACATTATAGGCAAAGTGCATTTATGTTAGCCTCTCCACTATTGCTTAGATTGTTAGTTTGGATTATCCTTTTGGATTCCTGGACATTTGCCTAGTGCCATATTTCCCTTTAAACCTATAAAAGATTCCTCTATTAAGTTATGGTTTTTATTGCACTAATCTATTCTTCCTCCTAATCAATCTTCCTGATCCTTCATATTCTCCTATGCCCTCCTTTCCACCTCCTCTTTGTCCTACGTACCTCCTCCTTCTCCATGCTTCAGGAGATCTTGAGCCTTTCCTTTACTCTGAGGAAACATGTATGTCTCTCATAGGGTCCTACTTGTTCCTAGGATCTCTGGACTTTTGGATTGTAGACTAGTTACTATATGCTCTATGTCTAATGGCCATACATTAGTGAGTACTTAACCTGTTAGAGTGTCAGTTTATAGGTTACCTCACTTAGAATGGTTTATTCTAATTCAATTCGTTTATTTCTTTGTTTTATTTTTGCTGATTAGTACTCCAGTGATTAATTGTATTACATTTTCTATGTTCATTCTTTAGTCTTAGGACAACTTGGTTGTTTCCAGGTTCTTGATATTACAAATACTGCTGTTGTGAACATGGCTGTACAGATGTCCATATTGTATGAATTGCATCCTTTGGTTATATGACATTGAGTATATTGGCTAGATGGGGAAGTAGACTGATACCTAATATTCAAAAAAACTTCCATACTTAATGCTAAAATATATGTACAAATTTTCATTCCCAGCAGCAATAGAGAAGTGTTCCCCTATCTACACATTGTCTCGAGCATAAACATTCTATGGTGTTTTTTCTGTAGCCATTCTTACAACTGTGAGATGATACCTCAGTGTTGTTATGATTTACATTTCCCTGATGTTTATGAATGTTGAGTGTCTTTTAGCCATTTTAGTTTCCTCTATTTACCAAACTAAAATCCCAATGGATCAAAGACATAAATATAAATCCAGCCAAACTGACACTCTTAGCAGAGTAATGGGAAGGTAGCATTGAATGAATTTGTGCAGCAAACCACTTCCTGAACATAACAAAAGTAGCACAGACACTCAGATTGAAAATTCATTAATGGGGCTTCCTGAAACTGAGGTTAGTTAAATCAAAAGACATAGTCAACCTGGCAGGACAGCAGCCCACAGAATAATAAAAGATCTTCACCAACCCCATTTCTAAATGATTTGTAATTTATACAAAGAACTGAAGAAACTAGTCACCAAAACACCAAATAATCCTATTCAATTATGGGGTATAGAACTAAAAAAAACTTGCATTATAGGGTTTTGCTTTTATGGAAGAGATAATCTCCTAATAAAACACTTGGACCAGGTTCTTCACGGAATACATTTAGTGATATTAGTTGTCCTCATTTTGGTCAATTGAACCATTTGCTTGCAAATGCCCATACTTTTGGTCGTAGGCTCATTTGGAGACTCACCTCCATTATATGGTGATATTAAAAGTTGTACAACAGCACATACCTTAGGATATTAAAATCCTGGAGTGCAAATCAGCATCTCATTTCCTCCCTGTTTCTTGGGCCCATGATACGTGCAGAGAGACTTTTTCACAGATGGCAGGAAACACATATATTCTGTCTGTCACTATATATTATATCTTCAAATTCTAAACCTACCACAACCACTCATGGACTTAGGTGGAAGGCACAATCTCTCTCTGGGTTCAACTATTTTTACTTCTGCTGCCCCAGAATAACCTACAGTACACATGTAAGTAAATGCATCATTATGCTCTTCCAACTGATTAATGGCCATATAGGAACATCCCACATGCTGCAGTTCCCAAAATGCAGAAAGCACTATGTTGCTTATAGTATTTTTGTGAAGTAAGGCATCGTGGTGTTTTGCTCAGAGTTTGTTAAGTTAGTTGCTGCTATTTTTAGTTTTTTCCTCAATTTTCAAAATTTAAATTAGAAACAAGTTTGTTTTATATGTCACTTCCTTTTCCCTCTTCCTCCACTACTTCCCTGACCTATACTATGCCCTAACTATCCCATACAATTTTAGTACACCACGGGGAGTGAGATCTTCCATGGGGGTAGTCATCAGTGTTTGTTGCATCCTTTGGGATAGGGCCTAGGCCCTTCCATGTAGTCTAAACTGAGGGAGTATCCCCCTATGTGCGGTGGACTCCCAAAGTCCACTCCTATTCTAGAGATATGTACTGATCTACTCTAAGAGCCCCCGTAGATTTCCAAGGCCACCTAACTGACACCCACATTCATGGGGACTAGTTCAGTTCCATGCTGGTTTCCCAGTAATCAGTCTGGGTGCCAAAGCTCTGCCATGTTCAGGTCAGCTGTTTCTGTAGTTTTCACTAACCTAATCTTGACCACATTGCTTATCACTCATCCTTCTCTATAACTGGATTCCAATTCAATTCAATGTTTTGTTGCTTCTACTAGCATCAACTGCTTCTATGTCCATCAGTTGCTAGATGAAAACTCTAGGATGCCATGAAGTTAGTCATCAATCTCATTATTGGGGAGGGCGTTTAAGATAGCTTCACCACTTAGATGGTTAGTTGGTGTCATTCTTCTAGATCTCCAGACATTTCCCTAGGGCCTGATTTCTCTTTAAACTTTTACTGGCTCCCTCTCACATGGTATCTCTAATTTTGCTCTACTTTATTCTTCCCACAATACTACCAAGGCATTGGACACTCAGCAATACAAAATGGCAGCCAGCATGATGTGAACATATATTCACCAAACCAGTATCCAACAGAGGGCTGATATCCAAAATTTACAAAGAACTCATGAAGCTAGTTTCCAAAACACGAAATAATCCAATTAAAATTGGTATACAGAACTAAATAGAGAATTCTCAATAGAGGAATCCAAAATGGCTGAAAGATACATAAAAATTCTCAATCAAGGAATTACAAATCAAAATAACTTTTTAGTTTTAATAAGGATGCCATATTCATAAAACATTATAATAATGAAAAGAGCATTCAGGGATAAAATGGAGGATTTTTTTGGTTCACACAAACAGGAGGAAGAATATTGTAATCACCTAATAATGTCAAAATTATATAAAACTAACTTTTCTCAATAGAAGTCTGTGGCCTCAACTTAAAGAGTAGATGCCACAAAACACAGATCATTTGAGATCACAGGAAGGATAAAATTTGACATCCATACTTTTCTCCAGATTCATATTAGATTTCTTTGGTGCATAGATGTTATAACTCATGAACTTTCCCTTCTCTATGTCATGAGCCTACAAAGGCAACTTTATTAATTTTGAGATATTTGGTGAGATACATGGAATGATACCATCCCCTCTGTGGCAGGAGTATTTATACATTCTCACATTATAAACCTTAGTCTATGAAGATACTATTGTTGACAATACCCTTGATTCATATCGACAAGCTTGGAGGTCTCAAAAGGATAGTTTTTATGTCAACACTCTGGAATGATTACTCATCCTACCTGTTCTCACTAAAAATAGAGATAGCTATCCAAAGAATGGCAGTGTTACCTTTTCTGATCTTTGGATTTTTTTTTTGTTTTTCAAGACAGGGTTTCGCCTGGCTCTGGAGACTGTTCTGGAACTAGCTCTTGTAGACCAGGCTGGTCTTGAACTCATAGAGATCCGCCAGCCTCTGCCTCCCGAGTGCTGTGATTAAAGGCATGTGCTACCACCGCCCAACTGATCTTTGGATTTTAACCTATGTTAAACTCAGATTATTTTTAATTTGTGTCTATATGTGGCCTTCTACAATTGATCCCATTTTTCCTTCTTTAAACTTGGATATCTCTAATAATGGGTATGACATCCTGCATTATAATATACAAGTATGACTTTTGAATGTCTTCTAATTGTTTGATATATAGATGGATTTTTCCCTCCTTGCCATTTCCTTAAATTAATTTATTCAAACACTATCTTAAAGTATTAGGTGTCTTTGTGGCACCCATCTTTCCACCTGTGATGAGAGACTATCTTAAAAAACACTGGCTCTGTTATGGAAAATCATGGATGCCACACTTTCGAAAATTGTCACCCTGACAAATTCTGTGGGGATTTTATGAATTTTTGAGAGAAATGCCATCAAAGGTTAAAAGATTCATTACTTTATTGTATATGTAGGCTAGATAGGTAAGTCACAATATCAATACAAAATTGTCAAAAGGAACTCTTCCTATTTCATGGGTTTAAACAACCTTCCATTACATCATGGAAATCTCTCCTGCTAATGTTATCCCTAAGAAAGTACACTGCCTTTTGCTCACTTATAATTCATTTCCAAGAAAAACTAGGTGATTACCTGGAAAGGAAGAGACAATTTTCACACCATTTTCTATTCATGTTCAGTTTTAAGCCCCCTTGAAGTCATATATTTTGATATGAGGGCTGTCTGTGAACAAAATTTTCAGGTTTTCAAAAAGGACATTTTGAAGTAAAAAATAAAAGAAATAAAGGAATGAAGAATGAAATAAGGAAAGAAGGGAGGAGTAAGTAAAGAAATGAAGAAGGGAAAATGTAAAAAGAATATTAAACCCTAATATGAGGATGGATTAATATTAAAATGTAAAGGATATAAAGTGATTGGGAAAAGGCAGGTCAGAAAGAAGAAGGAAATAAGGATAAGTAAATGAAATTAAAAGAGAAAACTGAGAAGATAATGTTTATTCTTTTATCAGTGTATATTTTAGCTAATATAATTTAGATTCTATGATAATAATTGCTGGAGAAGGGGCAATGAATGTGCTAAGAAAATGACATATAATTGATATTGTTCAAACAATTGATGAAGAATTTATTATAGTCTAATTTAAAAAGATGTATTTCTTAAAGCAAATTGTTCTATACCACTAAGAAGACCATTTTCCCCATTCTCAGCACCCCTGAGATTCTTCCAGAAAATTCTGTAGGATTGAGGACTCCAGGGTTTTGTTCAAGGACTTATTCACAGGTAGTGATAAATAGGTCAGCACTTGTTTGAGATTCCACAATTTTAAAATTAAATCAAACTGGAAAGGACACAAAATAAATGGAATGTTTTGGAGTCCATATCCTTCATCAAGGGGAAATACCAGTCACATTTTAATCTCAACAGGAAATAAAAAACAGCACACACAAAAGGATCACAATTATTCCCTCAACTTTAAGGGAAGTAAAAGATTAACCAGTATATGTTGTGTCCCCTTGACATATAGAATGGTGTGATATAGAGAGCCATTGAATAGTTAGGAAAACATAGGGGAGAAACAAAAAATTGAATCTCTCTTTAGAATTCTATTTTATTTGTTTTCAACCAAGCATGAAGAATGAAAGTCCAGGAAAGGTCTAAACTTACCCAGACACTATATGTAGACTCCTGGAGTAATGAATTTTGTTTCTTACTTAACATGGTCATTGCAAGTGTGACCCTGTGATTTCTAATATTTCTCATTGAAGAATTCTAGATCCCTGAATGCCTTGGGAAAGTACACAGTATCTCAGAACCTCAAACTTTAAATATCCCTTAATTTTAATAGAAGTAAGACCATATACTTGTCTGTAGAATGTAGAACATACGATAGACTTGTATAGTCCTTCACATAGATTAAGTGGGACAGATATATCATTAGAGAATAGCACCTTCCATGTGAATCTTAATGCAGTATAAGAAAGAGTTGGAATCTGGGTGGTGGTAGTGGCACACGGATTTATACACAGTTCTCGGGAGATAGAGGCAGGTAGATCTCTGTGAGTTTGACACCACCCTGGATTACAAGAACAAGTTCCAGGACAGCCTCAAAAGCCACAGAGAAACCCTATCTCAAAAACTACAATAAAATAAAATAAGAAATAGCTTGAAATCTTACAGAATGGATGTAACAATGGAAATCTCAACTTTAGATGGATATTTCTGAGGTTTAATTTATTACTATAAGTTTACTTCTTGAGAAATCGGATGTCCACCAATGAAAAATACCTACCAATAAGTCTGCTAAGAGTTTCAGGGTATCTGGATTTATATTGAATCTGTGATCCTTTGAAACTTTAGTTTGCTCATTAGAGGAGCCTAAAATGGTTAAAAGACACATAAGAAATTGCTGAACATCCATTTCCATCAGGGAAATGTAAATCATAACAGGTCTGATACATCATCTTACACCTGCCACAATGGCTACTGACAACAAAACACCTTGGACAATTTATGCTTGAGAGTATGTGGAGAAAGTTTAACCTTTCTTTGTTGCTGCTGGGAGTGAAAACCCATGCAACCATTTTGCCAGGCAGTAAGGAAGTTTTTGTGAAAATTGTGTATCAATCCACTTCTGCTTTGAGCCATTCCACTGTTTGGAATATACCCAAGGGATGTACAATCATACAACATAGACATCTGTACAGCTGTGTTTATAAAAGTTCTGCGCGCCACGGGGATGGACAAAATTATACACAGAGAGTTATATTAATATACTATGAGTGCTGCTTGTCCAATGACTAGGATTTCTTATCTGTTAAGTCAGTCATAATTACCATATAGCTATATATTTTATAAGACTTATGTTATTTAGAATGCCTTCCATTGGCGTCCTCATCCTGGGATCACATGGCGACTCTGGCAGAAGATAGTAGGGGCCCATTTCTTGCCTTTTTGACTTTTATAAAATTGAATTACAAACAAGATTGAATTACATGACAATCCCAGTTCCCTTCTCCCTGCCTTCCTCCCCCCCACCTCTCCCAATTAAAACCCTACCTACTACATATCCTTTCTTCTAATCTACACCTGACTGAAACTTTCTTGTTCCTCATGACCTCTGCATTCTTCCTTTTCTTCCCTAATCATTCTCGTAGGTCTGTCCTCCCACTTCCCATGTTCTCAATTTGCTCAGGGGATGGTGACCCTTTCCCCTTCTCCAGGGGACAAAGTTTGTCTATTTTAGGGTCCTCCTTGTTGATAGATTCTCTGGCAGTGTGGATTGTAGGCTGGTAATCCCTTACTCTATGTCTAAAATCCACATATGAGTTAAGTACGTATGATGTCTCTCTTTTTGTGATTGGGTTACCTTGCTCAGAATGGGTTGTTCTAGTTCCATCCATTTTCCTGCAAATTTCAAGATTCCATTTATTTTTTCTGCTGAGTAGTACTCCATTGGGTAAATATACCACAATTTCTCTATCCATTCTTCAGTTGAGGGGCATCTAGGCGGCTTCCAGTTTCTGGCTATTACAAATAGTGCTACTATGAATATCGTTGAACAGATGTCTTTGTTGTATGAATGTGCTTCTTTTGGGTACATGCCTAGGAGTGGAATAGCTGGATCTTGTGGTGGACTGGATCAAAGGGGCCCACTTCTTCTTGCCTTGCTTATATATGAGTCTCCCTGCCATGTCACTTCCTGAGGATCACCACTTCTTTACAAAATTTTCCAGAATCCTTCTTGACTCCTGGTCCCACCTAACTTGCTGCCTCTTTGGCCAAACAGTAGTTTATTCAACAAAAAATAAGATGAACATACATAGAAGTGCATTCCCCATCATCTCTTCTTTTCTTTCTAAATAAAAAGAAGGGTAACTGCCCAGGCGTTGGTGTGCCCGCCTTCAATCCCAGCACTCAGGAGGCAGAGGGAGGTGGATCTCTGTGAGTTCTAGACCAGCCTGGTCTACAATAGCTAGTTCCACGACAGCCTCCAAAGCCACAGAGAAACCCTGTCTCGAAAAAGCAAAAAAAAAAAAGAATGGTAACCCATTTTTATAACAACTGAAGAAAACTATAACCATAACTATCTGTCTTCAACTCTATCAAAGACCACAGAAGGATAATATATGAACACTAGAATTGACAGAGACATCTCGCTAACTGGACAGTCACCCAAATTTCCTCTGTAACGTTGGGACATCCATCTTCAGACTATAGGCCAGAGTGTGTCTGGCACACTTGTCCATTTTAGCAGGAAGCCTTCAGTACTGTCTTCTTTTGTAATCTAGCAGTCATATTCTTGTGTGTTCTGCATGTTTAGATTATGCAGCAACAAACAGTCCAGCCAAGAACAGTTTCGAGCTCAAATGGCTAAACTTGCCATGTTGAAAGAAAACTCCATAACGAGTTTCTTCGATGCCCATCCTCCTTTCTGACATAAATGGTGTGCCAGGAGCAGTTGTGTCTCACTGCCAAGAAAAATCCTAAATCATTTAATGTCATATATTCTGTAAGTCTTTGAAAGGTTTGAATAATACCTATCCATCTCAAATACATCTCTGTATATCTAGAAAAACTAACTAACTATACTTATAAGTTCTGACTATTATAGGTGACTATGTAACCTGTATGCAATTATACTTGTCATTTTAAAAGATCTGTATAACACAATACCTAATCACAAAATTGACCTTAAAGTTGCACCAATAAATCAAAATCCATATCACTGCAAAGTATTCATTCCTACATCCGATTTCCTTTTTTTCTTTTAAAAAGAGATTGACTGTGCTCATTACCATTTATAACCAAACCCATTTAAATGAAAACAAACATTATAAACAATATTTGGGAATTTGGGCGTCATTCATTCTAAACTGCTTCCTGCTCATTCTGCTAATTAGGTGCAATGTCTATACCATGAGAATCATGATAAAACACAGAAATCTGACCAAGTCTTTGTTTTTGTAGCCTGCAAGGCTGCATCATCTTAGCTGTTTTGGATGTAGGATCAGTTGGGTCACTGCTTCAGGGAGTTTTGCTTTATAAAACCATATTAGTCTGGAAGGAATCCACAGGTTTTCCTTTTCTTTGGAAACACAAGTAAATATTTTTTCCCAAGTAACCTGTCCTTAGACTTAAATCTCCCTGCTTCTGCTTTTGGAGTGCTGGGATTAAAGGTGTGTGCCACCACACCCAGCTACACTATTTCCTCTTGTTACATTTTCTCTCACAATCCTACATATATTTTAAATGTAGTGTAAACATTTAGAAGTTTTTCTTTATCTGGATCTGCCTTTATCATCTTGGTAGTACTGAGTCCAACCCTCAAGAGTGCCAGGACAGCGCAAGAATAAGGAAACTGACCCGATGACTCTGAGAGGCCCGACAAGGCTGGCTGTGGTGGCATGTTTCCCTCTTCCTCTGGAGATTTGGGGCATGGGGTCTTCCCACTACTGAAACCATTATGCTATGATAAATCTTTCTGAAACCCGCATGAGTTCTGCCTGCCATGTGGATGGACAAAATAATATATAGAGACATATTCAGTTCAAATGCTGCTTGGTCACTTACAAGGATTTTCATCTGTTAGCTCAGTCTTACTTATCATAAATCTATATTTTATGAGACTTACCTTATTAGGATGCCTTCCATTGATGTCATCATCCCGGGATCACATGGTGACTCTGGAGGAAAAGAAAAGGGGCCCACTTCCTTCTTGCCCTGGTTTATATATGAGTCTCCCTGCCATGTCACTTCCTGTGCATCACCATTTCTTTACTACTTTTTCCAGAATCCTCCTTGACTCCTAGTCCCATCTATCTGGCCACCTCATTGGCCAAACAGTACTTTATTCAACAATCAATAACATAAACATGGACAGAAGTGCATTCCCCATCATTCTAGGCTTGGTATCTTTTGCTTTATATCTGAAATACACTTATGAGTGAATAAATACAATATTTTATTGTTTCTTGGATACAGTACTTTTAGTCAGACTGTATTCAGTGACATTATATGCCGTTGAGTAATTGTGCCAGAAAAAAGCTATTGTTCATGGCCTTGTACACGGCCTGATTGGAGTTACCTACAACCCTGTGAATATTAAAGGCTATATAGGACACATGTATTGGATAGAGAAATATCCAAAGAAAACTGTGCTTCTCAGCTGTTCTATACATGTTGGACCCATGTTATGGAGAGAAAGATTCCTACTGTGATTGCCAGGAAAAAATAATGATAATAAGGTATAACACAATACCCACAATGTAACACAATCTATGCAATGATGACCTCACATTATATATTTCATTGCCATCTCCTTAGCATGTAAGTCAATCTGTAAGTTGTAGGCAATTTGTTTTTACTTCTTCTATCAGAAAGCTTCCTTTTACTGCCTCAGGAAACCACAAATGTGTATGAAGGCATATACCCAAAGGATGGTCAATAATACCACTAGGTCACTTGCTCAGTTATGTTATACAACATTTTTCACAGTAGCCAGATCTTGCAAACAACCTTGAATCCCATCAAGTGTTGAACGGATGAAGAAAATGTGGTAAATTTACACAATGGACTAACACTCAGCATTAAAATAATGGCATCCTCCTTCCTGCTCTGCCGACTGTACCCTCTGCCCTTGACCGACTCCTGTTCAAAGCACCAATCGACCTGATCTCTCTGGGCCTGGGCCTGGGCATGGGCCTGCTTAGAGTGGACCTACCCAGCCAGGGAGGAGTTCGCAGAGTTGGGAAACACCTCACTATTCCTTCCTGTTCTGCCAACCTGACACCTCTCAAAGGGTGTGACCCTTTGCTCTTGTCGAACTGCTGTCCAAAACCCCTTTCTTCCCCAGCCCCAATCTTTCTGGGCCTGTGCCTACTTGGAGTGGACCTGCCCAGCCATGGAGGTGCCCCCTGAGTCTGGACAAACCTCCCTCTTCCTTCCTGATCTGCCAGCCTGACCCTTCCCGAGACCTGATCCCTAACAAGGCCTAACCCCTACTGAGTGAGGAGACTAGCACGAGAGGCAAGACCATCCAGAGCTGCAGACATTGAAGTTCTGGCTCACAGATACCTCCAGGTGACAAGAGGTTAAGAGACCCCACCTGCACCCATTGGAAGAAGAGATGCTAAGAAGACAAAATAAGAACACACTCAACAAAAGAAAGACCAATGTGACACCACCATAATCTAGGGACTCCACAACAGCAAGATCTGAAAAGTCTAACCCAAAGGATAAAGAAGAGATGGGTCTCAAAAATTATCTCTGGAAGATGATAGAGACCTTTAAAGAGGAAACAAGAAAATCCCTTAAAGAAACAGAAGAAAAAATAACAAGCAAAATATTATATGAAATGGAGGAAAAGACAAACCAAAAAATTCAAGAAATAAAGAAATCTCTTAAAGAATTTAAAGAAAGCCAAGAAAAGAAAAAAACAACCAAACAAGTGAAGGAAGCACTTGAAACAGTTCAAGGCATGAAAGCTGAAATAGACATAATAAAGAAAACAGAATGAGGCAATGTTGGAAATAGAACACCTGGATAAATGATCAGGAAATAATGAGGTGAGTATAACTAATAGAATCTCAGTTATTGAAGACTCACTAGAGGATATACATTCATTGACCAGAGAAAATCTCAAGTCCAGGAAAGCACTAACACAATATATCCAGGAAAGCATGGGACACCGTGAAAAGGCCAAACCTAAGAACAATAGGTATAGAAGAAGGTGAAGAAATACTGCTCAAAGGTACAGAAAACCTATACAACAAAATCATAGAAAGAACTTCCCCAACCTATAGAAGACATGCTTATGAAAGTACAAGAAGCTTACAGGACACCAAACAGACTGGACAAAAAAAAAAGTCCCTCTGACACATAATAATCAAAACACCAAAACTACAGAATAAAGAGAAACAATATTAAGAGCAGGAAAGGAAAAAGGTCCAGTAAAATATAAAGGCAGACCCATCAGAATCACAACCGAATTCTCAATGGAAACTCTGAAAGCCAGAAAGTCCAGGATAGATACCCTACAAACACTAAGGGAGCATGGATGTCAACGCAGTCTACTGTACCCAGAAAAACTTTCAATCTCTATAGATGAAGAAAACAAGATATTCTATGACAAAACAGATTTAAACAATACGTATCCACAAGTACAGCACTACAGAAAGTCCTAGAAGGAAAACTCCAACCAAAAGAAAAAATAAACTCACAAAAATATAGGTACATGGAGAAACTGGAGAAAAGTCACCCTAGAGAATTGGCAGAACAACGGAAAGCTTTAGAGCAAAAGGAAGAAAACTCACCAAGGAGGGGTAGACGTCAGGAAATAAACTGAGGGTTGAAATCACTAAAGTAGAAACTAGGAAAACATTTCAAAGAATTAATGAAACAAAGAGTTAGTTCTTTGAAAAATCAAAAAGTTAGAAAAACCTCTATCCAAACTAACCAAAAGGCAGAGAGAAGGCATGCTAATTAAAATCAGAAACGAAAAGGGGGAAATAACAATGGACATGAGGAAATCCGAGAATCTCCAGGTCATACTTAGAAAACCTATTCTCCACAAAATTTGAAAATGTAATGGAAATGGACAGTTTTCTGGACAGATATCACTTACCAAAATTAAACCAAGAACAGATAAGCAGTTTAAATCGACCTATATCCCTAATGAAATAGAAGCAGTCATCAAAAGCTTCCCAACCAAAAAAGCCCAGGCCTAAATGGCTTCACTACAGAATTCTACCAGAAATTCAAACAAAAGCTAACACCAGTACTCCTCAAACAGTTCTGCACAATAGAAGCAGAAGCGACATTGCCAATCACTTTTTACAAGGCTAAAATCACTTTGATTCCCAGGCCACACAAGGACACAACTAAAAATATCCTTCATGAACATTAATGCAAAACTACTTTGAGAAGCTCAAAGCGATTCCTCTAAAATCACGAACTAGACAAGGCTTCCACTCTCTCCAAATCTCTTCAATATTGTACTTGAAGTTCTAGCTAGAGCAATAATACAAGAATAGGGGATCAAAGGGATGCAAATTGAAAAGGAAGAAGTCAAACTCTCACTATTTGCAGATGATATGATAGTCTACATTGGTGTTCCGAATAACTCTACCAGGAAACTCCTACAGCTGATAAAAACCTTCAGCAAAGTAGCAGGATACAAAATTATCTTAAAAAACAACAGCCCTACTATATACAGTTGATACATGCAATGAGAAAGAAATCAGAGGAACATCACCCTTCACAATATCCACAAGCAAAATAAAATATCTTGGAGTAACACTAACCAAAAAAGTGAAAGACCTATACAGTAAGAAGTTTGAGACTTTAAAGAAAGAAATTAAAGAAGCTACCAGAAAATGGAAAAATCTCCCATGCTCTAGGATATGTAGAATCAACATAGCAATAATGGCAATCTTGCCAAAAGCAATCTATAGATTCAATGAAATCCCCATAAAAATCCCAACAGTTTTTCACAGACACTGAAAGAACAATACTCTACTTCATATGGAAAAATAAAAACCCAGGATAGCCAAAATAACTCTGTACAATAAAGGATCTTCTGGAGGCATCACCATCCCCAACTTCAAGCTGTATTATAGAGCCATAGTTCTGTAAACAGCTTGGTATTGCCACAAAAATAGAAGGATACACGAATGGAATCAAATTGAAAACCCTGATATTAACCCACACACCTATGAACACCTTATTTTTGAAAAAGATGCTACATCTATATAATGGAAAAAAGATAGCATCTTCAACAAATGGTGCTGGCACAACTGGATTTGGACATGCAGAAGATTGCAGACAGATCCATACCTGTCACTATGCACAAAACTTAATTGCAAATGTATTAAAGATATCGACATAAATACAGCCACACTGAATATTCCTGAAGAGAAAGTTGGATATACCCTTGAACAAATTGGTACAGGAGACTGCTCCCTGAATATTACACTAGTAGCACAGACACCTATCTGCAATTAATAAATGGGACCTCCTGAAATTGAGAAGCTTCTTCAAGGCAAAGGACACAGTCAGTAAGACAAAACGACAGCCCACAGAATGGGAAAAGATCTTCAACCACCCCACATCTGACAGAGGGCTGATTTCCAAAACATACAAGGAACTGAAGATGCTAGGCACCAAAACACCAAACGATGAAATTAAAAAGTGGGGTGTAGAACTAAATAGAGAATTCTCAACAGAGGAATCTGAAATGGCTGAAAGACACTCAAGACAGACTTCAAAATCATTGGCCATAGAGAAATGCACCTAAAAACAACTCTGAGATACCACCTCACACCTGTCAGAATGGCTAAAAGCAAAGACACCAATGACAATCTATGCCGGGGAGGATGTGGAGAAAAAGGAACACTCCTCCATTGCTGGTGGGAGTGAAACTTGTAAGACCACTTTGTAAATCAGTATGGATGTTGCCTAGAAGTTTTAAGCATTTTTTGTCTCTTCTATCTCAAATGTTTTATACAGCTTCACGAAAACACACATGTATGTGAAGACATATACCAAAAGCGTGCTCAATTACACAATAAGGTCACTTGCTCAACTATATTCATAGCAACATTATTCAAAGTAGCCAGTTCTTGGAAACAAACTTGATGCCCTTCAACTGCTGAATGGGTAAAGAAAATATTTTATATTTACCCAACAGAATACTAATCAGATGTAGAAAGAAATGACATTCCAAAACTTGAGGGCAAATGCACAGAACTAGAAAAATCCATCATGAGTGAGGTATCCAAGAAACAAAAAATAATATGCACCCACTCATAATTGGATATCAGATATAAAGCAAAAGATACCTAGCCTACAATCCAAAAGCCTCGACAAGCTACAAACCTCTTGCAGAAACAGATGGAAGCAGATGCACAAATCCACAACTAACCATTTTCCTAAGCTCAAGGTTGTTTCAAAGTGAGAAAGTAGAAATATTATGAACACCGGAGTCAAGCGCATGATGGGGAGACACACAGAATCAGCTGACCCGAGCTATTGAGAGATCTCTGGCACTGGTCTGAAAAGGAGGGAATCAATGTAGGACTGAACTCCACTCCCTTAATACAGATAATAATGGTGATTGCCAGACAATATATTGTCACTTGCAATGAGTCCAATTTCTAAAATAAATGCGCAAACTGACTTGATGGAAACAATTCTGTTTGGAGAGATACCTTAGTCTGCCTTGACACAAGATTATCATGCTAGAGAGTTTCCTTGGTCCTGCCTTAACTAGATAATAGATAAAACTTTGGGTATTTCCTAGGGTAGGCCTTACCAGCTTCAAGGAAATAAATAAGAGGATCGGGGAAAGAGGACTTTGCAGGAGGAGAGGAGGCATGGTATTAGAATATAAAAATAGATAAAAAAGAAAAATAATAATCAAAATTCATTAATATATCTTAATAAGAGTTCATTAATATCTCATAATATCAATGGACATAATATATGTATAAAGATACACAGTATAATAGATTGTATATCATTGAAAATAAGATCTCCCATTCTTTGCAAACATGAAACACAGCTCAACATTAAGGAGAGTAACTACTTATAGTTAAAGAGTGGAAATAATTATTCAGTCAAATGGACATAAGAAGCATTATGGTAGTATGATGGTTCCTCAGTTGTGAGAATGGGGTCCCGGAGCTCCCAGTTGGTCATGTCAGCTGTTTCAGTGGGTTTCTCCAGCTTGGTATTGGCCCAATTGCTAATCATTCTTTGCTTTCTGAAACTGGATTCCAGGAGTTCAGGACCTTGTTTAGCTTTGCATGTATTATTCTGCTTCCATCAGCTATGGGATGAAGGCTCTAGGATGGCATATAATGCATCGCATGAGATGGGAAGTGCATTTAAGGTAGCCTCTCTGAAAGGTTCAGGCATTATACTGGCCTGGCCCTGTTACCTGGTGGAACAGGCAGTACCCTGGTCAGCCCAAGGTTCCATGGGAATTAAGTCTGCACGCAGGTGCAGAGGACCCCTTTAAAAGACAGGTCCCTTCCCATTTACACTCTCTGTTTCCTCTCAGCTTCCTCTCTAACTCTCTCTCACCTATGTGCTCGCTCTGTCTCTCTATGGCGACCAGCCATGGCGGTCAGCCATTTACCGCTGTTCTTCTTCTTAGTCTCCCTATTCTGCTGGGCCTCATAATAAACTTATAGTCAACATGTCTCATGTCTCAGCATTTCTCTTTTCTTCTTTTTAAACAAAAGAATAACACTCTCCACTATTGTTTAGATTGCTAGATGGGATTATACTTATGGATCCCTGGATATTTTCCTAGTGCCATATTTCTCTTTAAACCTATAATTTGTGCCTCTATTAAGGTATCTGCTTGCTTGCTCTCATCTATTCTTCCCCTAATCAATCTTCCTGATCCCACATAATCTCCTATCACTTCCTCTTCTCCCATCCTCATTCTCCTACTTACCTCCTCCTTCCCTGTTGCTCCTAAATTATTCAGGAGATCTTGTCCCTTTCCCCTTATCTGTGGACAATGTATGTCTCTCTTATGGTTCTACTAGTTCCTAGCTTCTCTGGAGGTGTGGATTGTAAGCTAGTTCTCATTTGTTTTATGTCCAATATAAATGCATTATTGAGTACATAACATGTTTGTATTTCTATGTGTGTTTTATCTCACTCATGATGGTTTCTTCTAGTTCCATGCATTTGTTTCATTGTTTTTTTCCAATGAGTAGTCCTCCATTGATTAATCATATCACATTTTCTTCATCTATTCTTTAGTCAAGCAACATTTTGGTGTTTCCAGGTTCTTGCTATTACAAATACTGCTGCTATCAACATAGACATATAGTTGTCCATGTGGTATGAATGTACATCATTTGCATATATACCATGTGCCCTGGACATGTTGAATGGGATGATTTAAAGAGCCAATGAGTAGATAGGAAAACTGAGGGAGCTCAATAAATTTTTATTCTCTCTTTAGAATTCTGGTTTGTCTGTTTTCCATCAAGCATGAAGTAAGAAACTCAAGGAAAGTTCCCAATTTACCCAGTCACTACTTACTCCTTAAGTAATACATTTTGTTTCTTGGTAAACATGGCCACCACTGAAAGTGTGAGACTGTGACTTCTAATGTTTCTTATTAAAGAATTAGAGATTGCTGTAGGCCTTGGGAAAGTACACATTCCATCAGGGCCTCAAACTAATTACTCTTGATTTTCCATAGAAGAAAGAATCTTGACCATGTCTGTAGAATGTACATTCTTCTAAATACAAGTAATAAGAAGAAAACCAAGCAATCAATGAAATAAACAAATAAACAACAACAACAAAAATACCTAGCTGTCTTTAGTAAGAAAATTCTTCAGGGTGAAATTTCAAATCGAAAGGCAATCACGTATTTCTGGTTCACTCAGTTGGTTCTGTGCTGAGCATTCCCTGCACTTCCCAATTATATTCTGATCATCAGATTCCCATATGGTAAAACAGAACCTTAGGCAATTTTGATCATAACTGGTTCTTCAATCTTGACTCAGTGGCATTGTTTTGGGGATGGATATTGTAGAAGACTCTCGTTTCAAAGGGGCAGATTCATTCCGCTACAATCAGACTCCTTCACAATTTTGAGAAATCATGTATCCATACTATTAGCTGAAAGAGACTATACAAGCCACAGAATGAAAATTTTCATCACTGGTCCATGAGGCAGAAACTAAGACTACTTATTGTGTAATAAGAGAGTCCTGTCATGAACTGTGTGCCAGGAGTCTGAACTGTCTTCAGATACTAAGTTAAAAGGTGATGGACTCACAAGGGATTCAGTTGGTGCGAACACAGGATATACAGACTTTTGTACTCCTTCAGATATATTAAGTAGCGTATATATATCTTTAGAGAAAAGCACCTTCTGCATGAATCTTAATCCAGGAAGAGAAATTTATTGAAGTCTTACCGATTAGATGCAACAATGGAAAACTCAAATCTTGTTGGATATTTCTGAGGCTTAATTTATTACTCCAAGATTACTTCTTAAGAAAGAGGACATGCCTTAGACTCCTCCTTGTTGCTTAACATCTCTAGTGATGTGGATAGTAGGCTGGTGGTCCTTTGCATTATGTGTAAAATCAATATGTGAGTGAGTACATATCCAGCAGCTCATGGAACTACAAGAAGATACTCACAGCTCAACATGGAACTGAACAGAAATCCAGTTACAGAGAAGGAGGAGTGATGAGCAAAGGGGTCAAGACCAGCCTGATGAAACCCTCAGAAATTGCTGACCTGAACAAAGGGAAGCTCTTGGGCCCCAGACAGATGACTGGGAATCCAGCATCGAAGAGAAAGTGGGAGCTACCCTTGATCGAATTGGCACAGGAGATCGCTTTCTAAACATTGCATCAGTAGCACAGATATTGAGATCTGCAATTAATAAATGGGACCTCCTGAAACTGAGAAGCTTCTGTAAGGCAATGGCCACAGTCAGTAAGACAGAACGACAGCCTACAGAATGTGGAAAGGTCTTCAACAACCCCATATCTTAGAGAGGGCTGTTTTCAAAATATACAAGGAACTCAAGAAGTGAGCCACCAAATACCAAACAATGAAATTAAAAGTTGGGGTGCAGAACGAAATAGAGAATTGTCAACAGAGGAATCTGAAATGGCTGAAAGACACTTAAGAAAGTGCTCAAAATCCTTGGCCATCAGAGAAATGCAACTCAATACAACTCTGAGATACCATCCCACACTGGCCAGAATGGCTAAAATCAAAAACACCGATGACAATATGTGCTGCATATGATGTAGAGAAAAAGGAACATTCCTCCAATTCTGGTGGGAGTGCAAACTTGTAAGACCACTTTGGAAATCACCATGGCGGTTGCTCAGAAAAATGGGAATCACTCTACCTTAAGATCCAGCAATTCCTCTCTTAGGCATATACCCAAATAATGCACGTTCATACAACAAGGACATATGTTCAACCATGTTCATAGCAGCATTGTTTGTCATAGCCAGAACCTGGAAGCAACCTAGATTTCCCCTTCCTGAAGAATGGATAGAGAAAATGTGGTACTGTAAGGAGACACCCTAACCACACCTCCAAAGGGCTGTCAAGGCATGGTCAACGTGAGGTCAGTATGAGTCTGGAGGGACTCTTAAGGGACTTCAGGCACATGGGTTCCCCTCTTCTTCTGCTGCTGCCCCTTCTGCCTGGCCTAGTTTCTCTGGCTTATGGTTGGCTGGTATTTTTCTGAATAAAGGTGTCTGGAATCTACAAGCTTTTTCCAACACCTGCTGAGCAACATGGGGCTTGGGAAGAAGAAAAACCTTACAGGGATCGATATAAGTACCAAGAGGCCAGGGTTCATTGCTATTATGAACCAGAGCCTTGGGTAGGAAGAGCCCACTCCAGGAGTCCACCGAAATATCAGGAGAAAAGATGTTTCAGCTTTGGTAGAATATGACATATAAGGAGAAATTGTAGACAAAGAAAGTATAATGATCCCTCACAGGAAAAGGCCACTGCCTTCAGGGTTGTGTAGGATATGCGGTAACGGCAGACATTGGACTAATGAGTATAGATCAAACAGGGACATGCAAGGGAACCCGTTAAAGCCAAGAAACTCTGAATGGGGCATCAAGAATGCCCCCACAATGAAAAAGGTTTGATAGTTTCCAGTAGCAGTGGAAGACAATCTCTCACAGGATGAATAGATAGCCTTTCATCTATTGTGAAAGATGATACTGCTATAGATGGTAGTTTGACTAGCGATGAAGAATCAGATAAGACTGGACAAGACAAAAAACACATATTCTGGCAGACCTCCATCAAAGATAAAAGGCCTCATTTAAAGTAAATATCAATGATAAAATTATTATGGGCAGTTTACACACGGGCGCTGACTTCACTATTATTACACTAAAATCCTGGCCGCAGAAGTGGCCACTTAGGGAAGCAAATGTACAATTTTTGGGAATTGGAAATCTAGAGTTCAACTCAGTGGACTGCATTGGACTGGAAGAACAGAAAGGGAGACTAAAATCTTATAGCAAATATAGCTATAAACCTGTGGGGTCGCGATCTCTTACAAATTAATATCCCTCCAGTGTCAGGTATAAATTATGTGAAAACTCTGGATAGTAGATAATACCTGGTAAGAAGCTATGGCAAATGGTTATCAACCATCCAGTCTGTACAGAAACTAAACACAAACAATAGATCTTCAGAGGAGCCAAAGGCCCTGCCATGGGCTTACAGATAAACCTGTCTGGGTAGGACAGTGGCCTTTGACCTCTGAGAAGCTAGAGGCCCTAGAAATTTTACTATAAGAATAGTTAGAGGTTGGACATATGGAGGAATCTACCAGCCCTTGGAATTCTCCATTATTTGTTATCAAAAAGAAGTCAGGTTACTGGAGAATGCTGGGAGCCGTAAATAAGGTAATTCAGCCTATGGGTTCTCTACAGCCTGGAATGCCATTGCCTTCCTTAATACCTAAAGGATGGCCGATCGTAGGAATTGACCTGAAAGACTGTTTTTTCACTAAACCATTACAAGAAAATGATAGAGAGAAAATTGCATTTACTGTTCCAGCTCTTAATAACCCACAGCCAGTTCAAAGATATCAATGGAAGGTTTTCCCAGAAGTGACACTAAATAGTCCTAATTTATGTCAACACTTTGTACAACAACTTTGGTAATAATTCGTAAAAAATTTTCACAATCCCTGGTTTATCATTACATGGATGATATTCTTTTATCAGATTCCAATAAGGAAACTTCGGAAGATATGTTTGACATTGAGAAGTTAGTTCTACCTAGATGGGGGTTATAGATTGCCCCAGAAAAGATACAAAGAGGAGATTCTATTAACTATTTAGGTTATAAGATAAACTTAGCAAGAATCGGGCCACAGAAGGTACTAATTAGAAGTGATCATTATCAAATCTTAATAGTCTTCAGAAACTGCTAGGAGAAATTTCTCAATTACAGACGATTATTGGGATAGAAGGACATGGTTTAAAGCATTTAAAAATCGCCCTTAGAGTTCATAAGGACCTAAACAGTCCAAGAATATTATCCTCTGAGGCCGGAAAGGAATTACAATGGGTAGAAAACAGAATATTGGATGCGCGTGTAGATCAGATAAACCTTGATTTAGACTCTATTCTGGTTATCATGCCATCCAGAGAATATCCTTCTGGAATTCTGATGCAGAGGGAGGACACCATATTGGAGTGGGTACTTCTGCTACATGAACAGAATAAAAAGTTAAAGAAATATATAGAAAAGATTTCTGAATCTTTTAATTTGCCCTTTGATTTTAAAGGGCAAATTAAGACTTCTTCAACTGACTGGAAAAGATCCAGCAGAAATTATAGTACCTTTAAATAGTGAAGAAATTTCCTCCTCATGAAAGGATAATGAACATTGGCAAATAGCTCTTACTGACTTTTTGGGAATGATTAGCAACAACTATCCCCAAACTGACAAATTTAAATTCATAAAAAAGACAATCTGGTTTCTTCCATGTATTGTAAGACAAACTCCCATTTCTGGACTTCTTACCTTCTACACTGATGCCAACAAATTAGGTAAGGCTGATTATAAAGCAGGTGAGGTAACTAAAGTAGTTCAAAGTCTGAAGATATCTCTACAGAAGGCCGAATTATATGCAATTCTCAGGTGCTTATGGATTTTTCAGAACCTCTTAATATAGTTACTGATACCCAATATGCAGAGAGAGTCATCTTACACATTGAGACTGCCTACAGAATTCGTTCCTGATAATACAGAATTAACCTCATTGTTTATACAACTACAGGAAACAATCAGAAACAGAAGAAATCCTCTGTACATTACACATATCAGATCCCATAGGGGTCTGCCAGGACCACTAGCACAAAGCAATGACAAGATTGATCTATTATGAATTGAAGTGTGCCAGAAGCCTCAGAATTTCCTAAGAAACATCATGTAAATAGCAAAGGTTTAAAAAAGGACTTCTCCATCACTTACCAACAAGCCAAGGAGATAGTGAGAAAATGTCCTACTTGTTCCTTTTATAACCGAACTTCACCGCCAGCAGGCTTTAATTCTAAAGGTCTGGCAGATGGATGTCTTTCACTTTACAGAATTTGGAAATTTGAACTATGTGCATCATACTATAGACACATTCTCAGGATTCCAATGGGCTACTGCTCACAACTCTGAAAAATATGATTCTGTTATTATACACCTGCTAGAGGTGATGGCAGTTATGGGTATACCTGCTCAGATAAAAACTGACAATGCTCCAGCATATGTCTGCACAAAAATGGAACAGATTTTCAATTATTATAGCATAAAGCATGTCACCAGTATACCATAAAATCTTACAGGACAAGCAGTGGTTGAGGAATCTAATAGAACATTTATGCTCCTTAGACAGGCTGGGAAGACAAAACCCCTCCAAACATAGGTTGCATAATTGTTTGTTGACACTATGCTTTCTTAATGCCAATGAAAAAGGACAAACAGCTGCAGAAAGATACTGGACTATGGAAAAAAACTACTGAACTGAATCAACCAGTATACTTCAAAGATGTACTAAGCTTGGTATGGAAGCCTGGACATGTGTTACATTGGGGTAGGGGTGTTGTATTTATTTTCACAGGAGAAGAAAAACTGGATACCATGAAAGTTGATCAAGATTCGAGTTGAAAAAGACAACCCTCTCGACAAAGAGGAATGACAAGGAATTTTACTGAGGTATATCTCATAAACTAAACAGAAGCCTCCGAAAGGAAAGGGAAGTGTTTCCCTTCTATATTTACAGGAAAACTCATCTCCAGAAGTCCAAAAACACTACATGGGTAGATGTTTAAGAAGAGAATGTACTGACTTCAGTCAAGTTGAGGATTTCAACCTAGATCTTCAATCCAGCAAATCCCATCTAACATGGGCTGGATAATCCATTAGAGGATTTCACAGTACTAACATTTTCTTCCCTCAGGACCCCACGAGGATACCATCGTTCCATTTCTGCAGGAAGTAACTTGGAAAATGCTCTGCCCACTTCTCCCATTATTGTCTATTAGCGTAGTGTAAGCCTAGTTATGGATAACTTAATATTGTTTAAGGTTGGGAATGGAAGGAGGTGTTCAGGCTTGGACACTCTTTTCAGATAACCTTAGGGATTAGTGGATGTAGACATAGTTAGGATGTTTCATAGCAGATTATTGCATCTTATTGTATTTCACCCTTATGATTTATAATCTTAGATATTTTACACTGTTAAATTTTAATCCTCTTTTAGACTAAAAGGGGAATTTTAGGGGACAGTGTAAGCCATGCCTGCTAGAAGCTGCCTACAGGTGTGCCTGACCAAGGCTGTAAGGTCATGGTCAAGGTGAGGTAAGGATGATGGGTGATAGGGTTTTAAGGGGCTGCAAGGCACATGGGACCCTTCTCTCTGGCCTGCCTGCCTTGTTTCCCCTGGCATGCTGTGGCTTGCATTTGGCTGGTGTTTTTCTAATAAAAGAATATCTTTATCGTAAGCTCCTTTTGTTCCTTAATAATGGAAGTATACAATTTTTTTAGAGTAATTGCTAGCTGCACCTGTAGATGAACCTGGACAGAAAAACAAAACAAAACAACAACAACAACAAAAAACAAACAAACACTGAGGTAATAATTCTCCAATAGGGGTCTTTAAAAGTAAATAATCAATGTGATTAATAATCATAGGAGAGGGATTTTTTATTACTGGAAATAAAATTTGAGCAATAAATTGTTGACACAAGTGGGGCTGTTGGCCATACCCTGTGGCAACATCTTCCATTGAAACCTCTTCATAGGTCCCTGAAAATGAAACCAAGGGAGGCTAAAAGCAAAGTGAGGAGGTCCTGAAGATCAAGGGGGAATAGTAAAGAATGCACCCTTTGACAGCACAGCCTAGGGTAGTGAGGCCAGACTGTAAAACCCCCATAGGCTGCATAACCACAGACAGTGCTGAGGTCTTGTAATAACTCCATTGTCCTGACCTTTTCTTAATGACAAAAATGGGAGTATTTCAGGGATTAGCACTGGGTTCAAGCATCCAGCTTAAAGCTGCTCCTCAACTAACTGTGAGCAATTTCTACTTTCTTCTGTGTAAGGGGCCTCTGATACACCCAGACTAGATATGTACCTAAGGAGATTTGTAACGCCTTCAGAGAAGTGTGTATATCCAATGTTCCCATATTTACAAGAAGATGATGGGACATCTCCATGGTGTGATTTGTAATTACTTCAGCTTCAATGGTGAGATATATATCAGCTTATTATGCAGAAGGAGAATTTCTTATCCTTTCCTGTGTAGTTACCCTATTAGATAACACTGATAAGTCTATACCCGAAGAATACATAGAATCTATGAGACTGCTTTGTGCATTGAGGAATGTTAAATTTTTATGAAATCAAGCATATCCGCAGTCATTTTTAGTAGGGAAATGCCTTCTTAAATTATGTTTGGGGGAAGATATTGGAAGTAAAAAAGGTAAAAGAGTATATTCTTGGGCCCTTTTGGTGAATCCCTACTTCAAATCATTTTAGAGCACCTAAGGAGATTTTTAATGCCTTCAGAGTAGTTTACATATCCAATGTTCTCATATTTACAAGAAGAGGATGTGGCATCTCCACGTTCTGATTTGTGAACACTTCAGCCTCATCGGTGAGATATGTATAGGCCTATTGGGCAGAAGGAGAATTTCTTATCCTTTAATGGGTAGTTTATACATCAGAGACCTGGATGGTTACAAGAAATCAGAATACTTTGGACTTAAGATGAACCTTTAAGTCCATATTATACAGAGAGGAAAAACTGAAAGGAAAATGGGCAATGTAAGTTGAATATCTGGGTACCATTGAGAAAAATTTGTCAGGATACCCTAGAAAGCAGAGGAACCCCAATGTACTGCACCAGATTCCAAAAGAACATAAAGGTTATAATAGACTCATCTTCCAAATGTTCAATGCATGTAGGGCACCGATCTCAGAATTTCTTCAAGAAGATGCTGGTATTTGAAGTGGAGTTGCATTTCTTGTGTGTTAGAAGGGTAGGTGAATAGCCACTTGATCAGTGGGTGTACATCTGAAGTGATGGGGAATGTAATATGTATGTTTATCATATTGATTGTTAAATAAAATACTGTTTGGCCAATGAGAAAGGAAGTTAGACAGGGCTAGGAGTCAAAGAGGATTCTGGGAAATGTAGTAGAGAAGTGCTGATTCAGGCAGGAAGTGACATAGCAAGAAGACTCATATTTAAGCAAAGGAGAAACAGGAAGGGCCCTCTTTTCCCCTCTGCTCCTGCTCCAGATGCATGATGTGATCCACCAGCAAGGAGGGACACCTATAAGGCAGCTGATAAGATAAGTCTTATAAAATATATAGGTTTATGATAATTAAGACTGAGCTAACAGATGAGGAATCCTAGTCATTGGCCAAGCAGCTTTGAACCTAATACAAGTTTCTGTGTATTCATTTGGGCCTAACTCAGGCGGACGGCTGGCACTAAGCTTACACATGGCGGTGGGGCTCAGGCGGCTTTTGGCAGAAAGATTCATCGTAACAGAATGGTGTCAGTGAGCAGGATGACCACATGCCCGAAGGTTTCCAGAGAAAGAGAGAAACCTGCTGCCACAGCCTGACCTGTCAGGTCACTGAGAGGCATTGGAGTAGCTTCCATATGCTCTCTCTGTCCAGGAGCTCCTGGGCATTGATCTCAGCACTTCTGAGATGATAAAGACAGATCCAGATAAAGAAAAACCTCTAAAAGTTTACACTACATTTAAAAATATATGTAGGCTTGTGAGAGAAAAAGTAACAGGAGGAAATAGAATAGCCAGTTCTGATGGCCCTGGTAGGATTTGCTGAAGGAAGCAGAGGCAGGCAGATTTCCAGAGAGAAACCCTGTCTCTGGGAAAAAAAAGTAAAAATAAAATAATAAAAAAGCCACACAAAGATAAAAAATACACAGAGAATCTGGATACTATAAGACATATTGCTGTCTTAAAATTGTTTGATTGCCAAGGAAAGAATTATCTAACTTATACATTTTAAAAATGCTTTAACTTCAAAATTTAATTTTAAGGACAGGCTACATAGAAATAAAGGTTTTGCTTGTATTTCCACAGAAAATGAAAAGTTGTGGATTCCTTCCAGACTAATATGGTTTGATCAAGCAAGACCCCTGAAGCTGAGAGGATACAGCCTTACAGACTACAAAAACAATGACTTGGTCAAATTTCTATGTTTTATCATGATCCCCATGGTATATAAACATCGTCCCCAATCAGCAGGAAGCAGTTTAGAAAGAATGACGCCCATATTCTCAAATATTGTTTATAAATGTTTGTCTTCATCTAAATGGAGTTAGTTATAGATGATAATAAACATAATCTCTTTTTAAAGAAAGAAAAAGGGGAATAGGATATAGGAATGAATGCTTTGCATTGGTATAGATTTTCATTTATTGCTACAAATTTAAGGTCAATTTTGTGATATGTATATGTCTCCTCTTGTTTAGGAATTGTGTTTATACAGATCTTTTACCTATAATAGTCAGAACTTGTAATTAGGTTAGTTAGGTTTTCTAGATATAGAGATGTATTTGAGATGGTTAGGTATTCTTCAAACCTTTCAAAGACCTACAGAAATATGGCATTTAAATGGTTTAGGGTTTATCTTGGCAGTGAGACACAACTGCTCCTGGCACACCAATTATGTCAGAAAGGAGGATGGGCATCGAAGAAACGCATTATAGAGTTTGCTTTCAACATGGCAAGATTAGCCATTTGGGAAAGAAACTACTCTTGCCTGGACTGTTTGTTGCTGTATAAACTAGACATACAGGACCCACAAGAAAGTGACTCCTGAACTTACAACACAAGACAGTACTGAAGGGTTCCTGTTGAAATGGAGAAGTGTGTCAGACACACTATGGCCTATGGGCTGAAGATGGATGCCCCAACGTTACAGAGGAACTTTGGGTGACTGTCCAGGTAGCAAGATGTCTCTGTCAATTCTAGAGTTTATATATTTTCCTTCTGTGGTCTTTGATAGAGTTGAAGACAGATGGTTATGGTTATAATTTTCTTCAGTTATTATGAAAGATAAGATATCCTTCTTTTATTTAGACATAATAGAGGAGATGATGGAAAATGTACTGTGTATGTTTATCTTATTGATTGTTAAATAAAATAATGTTTGGCCAATGAGAAAGGAAGTTAGACAGGACTAGGTGTCAAAGAGGATTCTGGGAAATGTAGTAGAGAAGTGCTGATCCAGGCAGGAAGTGACATAGCAAGGAGACTCATATTTAAGTGAAGGAGAAACAGGAAGGGCCCTCTTTTCCCCTCTGCTCCTGCTCCAGCGGCACGATGTGATCCACTGGCAAAGAGGGACACCAATAAGGCTGCCGATAAGTCTTATATAATATATAGGTTTATGATAATTAAGACTAAGCTAACAGATGAGGAATCCTAGTCATTGGCCAAGCAGCATTGAACCTAATACAGGTTTCTGTGTATTCATTTGGGCCTAACTCAGGCGAGCGGCTGGCGTAAAGCTCACACATGGCATTGGGGCTCATGTGGCTTTTGGCAGAAAGATTTACCGTAACACTGAAGTATCCTCATGAAGAGCATGAAATTATGCATCTACCTTGCTGTGCAAGCTAATTGAAGGAATATGTGTCAGGTCGTTTGAAAGAAAAGGAAAGAAGTGAGAGCACATTTTTAGAAGGTGTAATACTTTAGCTCCCAGCTTTGTAGACAATGATTTTCTGAGACACTCTTGGTAGAGCAAGTGCATTAAGGCTCAAAATATGCTTATAGATATTTTAGTTTGTCTCTTAAAGTAAGAAGACAACGTTCTCATTACCATTTCATAAAAAGAGGAAGTCTTGAGATCCCCTATATTCAAAGTAACAATGTGCCATCAGGGTGGCCAAATGGAGAAGAACTGAATGGGGTCTTTCCCGAAGGGGCAATTTTCACCATTATCAATGGGGCAAATAGCGAGAACATTTTTAATAGAGGAAATCTAATGCCAAGTATAAGTCAAAATTAGTTACCATAATTGCCATTGATGAAGGACATACATTTCCGGTAAGGAGGAAAACTATCAATTTAGGCAAATGTTGAATTTCTTCCTGTGAAGTCTACAGTAGATAAGTGTCCCAACAATGCTTCTTCATTTAGCATTTCTTCACACATTAGGGTACCCATGACTTTTGGGAAATTTGGAAGACAGAAATTATCAACTTTAGTGTTTTTGAACAGCTGGTGCTCCTGTGTCAACTATATTGACTCCTTAGTTTTGTGTTCAATGACCAAGATTGGTGTATGAATGAAAACTGCAATGTTTCTTGTAACTGGATTGATGGCAGTGGCCTCCAATCCTCGATATGCTCATTATGATTGGTGTCTGTGAACTCTACCTAGAGTGGATTCCACTGGTGAGAACTTACAACTACAATGTGCATTTACCATACAAAGAATGTCTGAGACTTACCACATGAGTCTGTGGAGATTGGTGTAAACTACATCATAGCACATGTAAAATACTCTTGAAAAAATCCCCTGAGGGAATTGTATAAGACAGAGTACAAGAAAGCAAAGTACTAGGCCATCTTGTAGAGTTACAAAGAGTTGCAAGCCATATTTTAATGTGAGAAGGAAAAGGGAGTTATTTGCCTAACCATACTGCATAGCCAAATACATTACCTCTCCTTCTGTTGTTCCAAATCTTCCTTCCAATTTGTAAGGTTCTTATCCTTAAGATACCATATTAACCTTGACATGCTATAACCATTTATCAAAGTGGAAAAATTGCTTTCTCTGTGGACTTTCCAAATTTAACCTAAACTATATGGCATAGAACAAAGTGTGGATTCTCACTATTTTGATTATTCACTACTGGATACGATATGAGTACCAGGGTGCTTGAATGTCACATCAGTATAAATAAGCATTTCAGCTATTAATAACTGTGTCTTCAAGCCCACATTAGTAGTGAGAGTGGAGATTTAAGGCTATATAGTTAGCTGTTATGCATGGAGATTCAACATGTATATACAATATTAAATGTGAAGGTAAAGCAGTCATATTAGGCAAAGAAGCATGTTTAATATCATCTTTGGCATTAAGAAAGTTTCTGAGGTGCAGATGGGGAAATACTAATTTAATTTTGCCTTGTATAGATTTTTAATTTCCAATGCAAAATTATAATGCACGAAAATGACTGCAAATCTCACATATACACAGAAGATTGCTTATTTCAAAGAAGAATATATAGTGACACTTTTGTTGAATGACTTCTGTATCTTGTTTGGCAGAGTGGAAACTTGTGAAACTAGCCTGGGTAAGGAAATATTTCTGAATATCCTTATTAGGTGGAGGAAACACCTTATACACATCATTTCAGTATGGAGAAATGCAATTCATACTTTACAGTGGTGAAATTCCTAGGTTACCTTTGTTAGTGGGATAATATTTGGGCTCTGCCTCATTAGCTTCTCAATATGCCCCCAGATACAGTTTTGCATAACATGAGTCAAAGTTTGTGAGTCCAGATCAGAATATTTTCGTGAAGGACAATTGGTCTTCTGATTAGTGATGCTTCCACAAGACTATATACCCAATTGTACAAATAGAAAATATGAGTGCCATGGAAGAGAGAAATAAAAGTTAAAATCCTAATGGGATAAAGGACTCATTTCAAAAGCAGGTTTTTGTCTAAGAACTACGTCATATGTCTTATCTAAAAGTCAAAAGATATGGGATAATAGTGGAAGAATGGGAGTACTTGACACCTTCTATGAAAAACAAACTGTGAGACCCTCTTAAAGAAAAGTGAATGTCAGAATCCCCTTGGTTAGTGGGGGGAAGGAATCATATTTCCCTGACTTAAAAATGATTAGCAGTACAGGAATATCCCAACATATATCACCAGTTTTTGAAACACTTCTTCAGATTTAGTAATCCCATATGTTGTCTTGAATCTTGGAAAGATCGGTTAGCATTCAAATGCTGTTTGTAACGGCATGAATGATGCAGGCTGAAAAATTTGCGTCCTCTATTTTGGATTAGACATTTAGATCTAGGTATTTATGGCAGTATTATCAATTTTGATGACTTGATAAAAATAGATGTCATGAATTCTTGACTCTGCAAATACTAGACTAGGTTCTGGATATCTAGGTTAGACATCATTCAAAGAGGAAGTATCTCATAGATCAACATCTCTAAGTTAAATATCAGACTAAATGAATCATAAAACGAAGGCCCAAGGGACCATTCCTTAGTTAGGGAACATGTTTTACATAGTACATAAAACAGGGTATATTCCATAATCCCTCAGAAAAAAATTGTCTCAATCTGTGTTATTCATACTAGGCTGTTCCTGGAATTCAATGTCAGATTCAAAGATTCTTTTGAATATACTGGAAAAGCAGTTCTCAAAATGTGAGCCAAGATTATTTGATGGATCACATATCACATTTCCACGGTGACAGCTATTTACATTCTAGCTTATTAGAGCTGAAATTCTGTAGTTATGTAGCAGCCAAGAATCATTTTTATAGCTAGGGTTCTGTGCTCTCTTTCACCTTCGAAGAAATGTTTGATACTCCCTTTGTTATAGGTAGAAAAATGAAAACATAGGTACATAGGATTCCTGAGAAGGAGTTGACCCATTTTAATCAGCACACTCTTTCAAAAAAGGGGGATTTATACATCCATGGCCACATGGGGAAAATCTGTTACATTTTCAGTAGACTCTTGCATACCTTGTAAAATTCAGTCTACTATAGTCCTACAACATTCTCCTCAGATTTCCAATCTTCCCTGTGATTTGGTTTATTCATATCTAGAGTGGGATCTGCAGGATATATGTCAACAGTCTTAGGATTCTTGAAAATTTTTTCTGTCTGTTTCCAATAAATCTCATAGTTACATTTGTGCTCATCCAACATAACAGATTTTTTCTGCAATGGGCAGAACACAGTTTCTACTGACTAAATTGAAGGAAATAGATAGATTCTAGGTTCTGCTTGCTCTCTTTGTTCTCTGTGATCTGCCACTATAGTGAACAATGTGATCTCTTCATGTGTAGAGGGCATATGTGTGTATATCCAGTCTGCAGGAATGGATATTGTTATAGGCCCTTGAGTGAACTGAAGGGGCAGAAAAATCTACAGTCAAAACCACATGGTCCCACAGAACCCTCTGAATGTAAAAGGTCATTCAGTACTCCCTTTGTTATAGACTCTGTTTGCGCCCCGCCAGTAGAGAGGGAAGTATCCTGTGACTGTTCAGAGAATATGGAAAAGTGTAGAGAATCAGATGTTCCAAAAATAATGTCAAAGTCCTGTTTATCTATTGTATTGGATATTAGGCCTCTCACAGCTGTTAAGGCATTCAAGGGAGGTTGTCAGTCATTGGATTTCTGGCTTGAGTAATTCTCATCAGAATGTGATCTATTGAGGCTTCTTTGTACAGGGGCTGCCCATTGAATTCTGGTTCTCACAAAAGAGGATTGCCGGGGGTCGTTTTTATAGAGGGAGAAGTTGTTAGCTCTTCCACCAGAGATGGTATATGTGTGAAAGTTCAATCTATACGCATGGACTGTGTTATTGGTCCTTGGTTGAACTGCACAGGCTGTATTGGTTCAGGGACAGAACAAAATTGGCCCAGAGCACCCACTGATGGAAAGGCATCATCTAGAACTTCTTCCTCAATTGTGGATGATGTTAAGGCAACTTCAGTACTCATGTCATGAAATAAACATGGGCTGAGGATTCAGGAATGTCTGGAGAATCAGATGTCCCCATTATATTATCAGTGCCCTATTTATAAGAAGTGTTTGATGTTAAGACTCCCTCAGCTCTTAAAACAGTTCAAGGATTCTTCTGGTTGTATTTTTGTAACTCTAGGCAATTTTGATCTGGTTTTGATCTACTGAGACTTCCTCTTGCTGTAGTTTCAGGATTCACACTCCTTGTTCTAGAGCAGGAACCCTTGAGCATCACTTTTAAACAGGGAAAGTGAGTGATATCTTCATCCAGGTAGGACATAGGTGTGTATGACCAATCTGCAGGAATGGATAGCGTTACAGGCCCTTGATTGAACTGCAAGGGCACAAAATAGCGAAGCCCAGAGCAATGTGAATCCAGAAACCCCTCTGAAGGAGTATAATCATCCAAATAACCTACAATACATTTGGACAGTGTTTGGGCTTTGCCAGTAGAGATAGAATTAACCTGCTCATGTTCTGAGAATAATGGAAGGTTTAGAGACCCAGATGTACCAAGAACAATGTCAAAGTCCCATTCATCTTTTATATTGAATGGTAGGGCTTCCTCTGCTGTTAAAGCAGAGGTGGAAGGTTTTGGGTCCTTGGATTTATGCACTGAGGAATTGGTATCTTTTGAGAATGTGATCTATTGAGTATTCCTTGTGCTGTGTCTGCCTGATGAATACTGCTTTTTATAGAATAGAATGACATGGGGATGTTTTTGAAAGAGGAAGAAATTGTCAACTCTTCCACCTTACAGGAACTATGTATGAACTTCCAATCTACAGGTATGGACAGTGTTTTAGGACCTTAAGTGAAATGCAAAGGCTGAGAAGATTCAGGTACAAGGAAAAATTGGTTCAGCAAACCCTCTACAGGGGAGTCTTCAACAAGAACTCCTCCCTCTTTGTACAGGATGTTAAGGCCCCTCAGGATAGCAGCAAATAACTTGGGCTTCTTCTGAGGATTAAGGAAAGTCTGGCTACTCTGATATCCCCATGGTAATACCAATGATCCATTCATCAGATATGTAAGGTTTTAGCCCTTCCTCATCCTATCTAGCATAGACTGTCATTGGCGTTTTTTATTGTAGCCATTCTGTCCTGTGTAAGATGGTATCTCAGAGTTGTTTTGGTTTGCATATCCCAGAGGGCTAAGGATTTTGAGGACTTTCTTAAGTGTCTTTCAGCCATTTTCGATTCTTCTGTTGAGAATTCTCTCTTTCTGCACCCCAATTTTTAATTTTATTGATGGGTGTTTGGGTAGCTAACTTCTTGAATTCATTGCATATTTTGTATATCAGCCCTCTGCCAGATATTTGGTTGGTGAAGACCTTTTCCCGTTCTGTGGGTTGTCATTTTGTCTTACTGACTGTGTCGGTTGCCTTACAGAAGCTTCTCAGTTTCAGGAGGTCCCATTAATTAATTGTAGTTCTCAGTGTCTGTGATACTGCTATTAAGTTCAGCTAACCTTCTCCTGTACCAATTTGTTCAAGTGTATCTCCCAATTTCACTTCTAGAAAGCTCAGTGTGGCTGGATTTATGTTAAGTTCTTTGATCCATTTGGACTTAAGTTTTGTGCATGGTTCAAACACTATCTTAAAGAATTAGTTGCCCATTATGCAACCTGTGATCAGAGAGTATCTGAAAAGCATAGGCTCTGTAATATGGAAATTCATGAATCCCAGACTTTCTAAATTTTGACCTGACAAACCTTGCAGGATTTTATGTAATTTTGAAAAAAATTACATCAAATTTTAAATGATTCAGTTAATTCATCTTATAACTTTGCTAGCTAGATAATCCAAAAAGTGAATGAAAACTTGTGAAATGAAACTCTTCTTATTTCTCGGTTTAAACAATCATTCATTATGGCGTGCATATCTCTCTTCCTAATGCTCTCATTAAGAAAATACACTGCATTATGCTTCTTAATTTTACATTTCCAGGCAAGCACATGCTAGGCTGTTATGGCTGCTTAAAAGGGGAGCTGGTCCCTACATAACCCCATTTTCTTTTTTGGAGATTCTAATCATGGAATTGCTGTGTCTCTGTCTTTTCCACCAGGCAGTGAGAGATATTGGCATCTCCCATGGTTGGGAATTCCTTTTGATTTAGCATTTAAACCAGGGAAATTTGGCGATGCATTCTTTCCCATGCTACTTCCTGCTGACTTTGGGATGAAGTTAGCGACCCAAGAAGGCTGAAATGCTAGTCAAAACAAAAAAAGGGAATTTAGTCAATGCAAAATCCATCAGGAGCTTCTGTGTGGCAGACTCTGTTGCAGAGATAGGGAGTGTCCACCTCAGCTGGACTGGTTCACATCATAGCCAGTCTAGGGCTCGCAGTCTACTTAGGAACAGCCTGTAGTCAGCAACTGATATTCAGATGTGTCTGCCAGAAGCAGAAACCTGTTTAAGACATGTTAAAACTGGGAACAGACCTTAAAAACTTATTTACTGAAGCCCACAGTACAGAAAAAGCAGATATCTGGATATCTGTACAAACAGAAGGACAATATTAATAACTTTGAGTCCTAGCAAAAACTACAGATTTGGGTTAGAAGCATGTACATTTTTCTTCTTTCCAGAAAGCCAGGTATAGATTGGACAGAAGTGCCTTTGGCCTGATAAAAAGCCCTTTGACTTTATACTTAGATGACAACCAAAATAAACGTAAAAACATTGAGCTTGTGAATGAACTGTAGGAAGTCACTACTTTATCAGCTAACATGCTGACAATAATCTATAGTGGATCTGACTGTGTGATGTTGTCAAGCTAACAACCATTAATACTTTGAGAGATCTGAGAAGGGTAAATTTTATACAGTTTCCAAATCTATTAAAAAGTGACAGTTAGAAGCCAGTCCATAAACAGCCTTGCCCAAATCTCTCCATTAGCATTGGAGGCAGAAGTATCAAAGAACAGCAATCTTCACCAGGCCTTTAAGGTGATAGGATTTTTTCTCTCTGTGGAAGAAGGATATGGAAAAGACTGATCTTGTTTTGTCTAGGCAAAGGGGGTGCAATCAATTTTTCAGTGTCCAGCCTTGGTCACTAGGAGGTCAGATGTCTGCCTTGTGGCAAGGAACCAACCAGAAGTTAGCAGGTGGTGCTATGCTTTACAGTTCTGGGTGTGCTTTACAGACAAGTGCACAGTAATGATGCAAAGAGCATAGCAATCGCCATGGGAGGTCCTATGGGCCATTACAACCAGTTAACCAATCAACACAGGGCAAGCCTGTAGGCACACCAATCCTGAGCCTTGCTTACCCCTAGACAAACCCCTTGGGCTGCCCTATAAGACCTCTATGCAGTGGCTTCTCACCGACATTTCTAGCCATCACCATGGTGGATGCATTAAAGTCCCGAGCTAATGGGGTTAGCTTATTAAACAACTACAGTAACTCCTCCTGCTGTTTGCATCAAGAAAAAAAATTCTGCAATTCCACTAGAACAACTAGTTGCCTACATGCAAAGCAACCTACAATATTTACACGGTTTCCTGTTCAAAATGATTGGAAGATTCATTTGAAGTAATATACTTTGACCTGAAATGGTCTGTGAAAAAAATCCTTAGCAATTCACAGTAGAAAAATAAACAAAGGATGGAAGAAAGAAGGAAAGAAGGGAGGACTAACTAATGACAATAAGACAGGAAAATATAAAAAGAAAATTAAAAAAATATGGGGAGGGAATAACATTAAAAATAAAGGTAAGGTGACCACGAATATGCTAATGAAAAGATATAAGTGATATTGTTCAAACATATAATTAAGATTTTATTGTAGTATAATTTAATCAAAAAGATGTATTACATATAACAAATTGTCTTATTCCACTAAGCAGACCATTTCACACAAGCTCAGTTAGACCGATTTTCTTCTAGAAAATTCTGATTGATTGAAGCTTCCTGGGTGTGCCTTCATGTACGTTGTCAAAGATTGTGTTGGATATTTTAGTTTTTTGTTGAGTTTTCACATTTTCAAAAGTATATCAAACTGGAAAGGACACAACATAATGGGATGCTTAGAAGCACCCAAATCAAGGGGAAATAACAATCATATTATAAACTAAACAGTGAACAAACAGCAAACACTAAGAGGATCAAAATTATTCTCTCAAATTTAAGAGAAGTGAAAGAATAGCCAGGATATGTTGTACCCCTGGATATGTGGAATGGTTTGATATAAAGAGCCAGTGAATAATTAGGTAGACTCAAGGGAGCTCATAAACATTTGAATCTTTCTTTAGATTTCTGGTTTCTATGTTTTGCACCAAGGATGAAGTGGGAAACTCCAGGAAATGTCCGAACTTACCCAGAGAAAATATGTAGACTCCTGGAGTAATAAATTTTGTTTCTTGCTGATCATGGCAACCATTGCAAGTGTGAGACTGTGATTTCTAACATTTCTCATTCAAGAATTATATATCCCTGTATTACTTGGGAAAGTATACTGTCCATCAGAGCCCCAAACTTTAAATGTCCTTGAATTTCAATAGAAGAAAGAACCTTGACCTTGTATGTAGAAATTATTCTCTACTACAGACTTGTATATTCCTTTACTAGTATAAATAGGACAGATATATCATAAGAGTAAAGCATCTTGCACATGAATCTTAATCCAGTAAAAGTAATAGCTTGATGCCGGGTGGTGGTAGCATACATCTTTATTCCCAGAACTCAGTAGGTAGAGGCAGATCGATCCCTGTGAGTGTGAAACGATCTTTGTCTACAAGAGCTAGTTCCTGGAGAGCCTACATAGCAACGGAGAAACCCAGACTCTAAAAACTAAAACAAAATAAAATAAAAATTTAGAAATAGCTTGAAGTCTTACAAAATGTAGGTTTACAATGAAAATACAACACTTGATGGATATTTCTGAGGCTTAATTTTTACTCCAAGTTTACTTGTTAAGAAAGAGTATATCCACCAATGAAAGCCATTGAATAACTTTTCTTAGACTGTATTCAGTAACATTCATGAATGAAGTCACCTACCACCTTGTGAATATTAAACTCTCCTAAAGACACATGTATTGGATAGTAAAGTATCCTAAGAATACTGGGCTCATCAGCTGTTCTCTACTTGTTGGTCCCATGTTATGGATAGAAAGAATCCCACTGTGATTTCCAGGCAAAAATAATGATATTATGGTTTGACAAAATACCCACAATGTAACACAATCCCACACATCTATGACCTCATATTCCACCTTCCTTTATTTTCTCCTTATCACAAAAGTCTAAGTGTAATTTATAATCATTTTTTGCTTCCTCTCTCTCAAAGCCTCCTTATACAGCTTCAAGAATCCACATATGTATAGAAATAATCATCTTGATTGAGGTGTCAAAGAAACAAAAATATAGTATGTACTCACTCATAAGTGGATATGAGACATAAAGCAAAAGATACCTAGCCTACAATTCAAAACCCTGGAGAATCTACCACCCTCTTGTAGAAACCGATGGAAGCAGATGCAGAAATGCAACACTATTTTGCAAAGCTCTTGGAGTAAATTCAAAGTGAGAAAGGAGAAATGTTATGAAAAATGGAGTCAGGACCATGATGGGGAAAACTGCAGAATCAGCTGATGTAAGCTAGTGAGTAATCACTTGCTCTTTCCTCAAAAGGAGGGAACAAACATAGGACTGAACTCCACACCATTAATTCAGGTAATAATGGTGATTTTCAGACTATATATATGGTCACCTGCAGTGGGTCCATATTCTAACTCTAATGCACAAACAGACTTGTTGGAGCCCATTCTGTAAGGAAAGCCATTTCTATAAGGTCAGCCTTGACACAGGGTTATGTTGGATAAAGAGGTTCTTTGGTCCTGATGCAACTACATGATAAGACAGACATAATGAATTTCCTAGGGCAGGATTTACCAGCTCCAAGAGAAAAAATAGAGGTGGTTGGAAAATTGGGATGGCAGGAGGAGAGGAGTGATGTAATTGGAATACAAAAATAAACTGAGAAAAAAGGAATAAACAATCACAGATCATTAATATCTCCATTGTATGGTGACATTAAAAATTGCACAATGGCACATCCCTTAGGATAATAAAACCCAAAGTGTAACACTGTATCTCATTTGTACCCTGTTTCTTGGGCCCATGAAATGGGCAAAGAGATTTCTTTCATAGTTGCCAGGAAAAACTTCGGATCTGTCTGTCACAATCTATTACATCTTCAAATTCTAATTCAACCAAACCTACTCATTTCCTCACAATATATCTCTTGGACTTAGGCAGAATTCATAAACCTCTCTCTGGCTTTCACTGTTTTTATTCTGCTGACTCACATTAATCTACTATGGCTTAAATCCAGTACACAAGTATGTAAATGCATCATTTTAACATTTCAGTTGATTGATGAGCATTTAGTTATATTCTGTATGCTGCAGTTCCCAAAATGCAAACAAGCCTAAGTTTCTTTTACTTTTTGTGAAGGGTTAAGGCTTCCTTGTGTTTCATTTATACATTTTGTTACATTAATTGTTGTACTTTTTAGCTTTTTTCCTCCATTTTTAAATTTAAATTAGAAACAAGATTGTTTTAGATGTCAATGCCAGTTCCCCCTCCCTCTCTTCCTCCCCTGCCCCCCACTAACTCCCACATACCATTTCTGCTCCCCAGGAAGATAGTGAGGTCTTCCATTGTGAGATCTTCAGAGTCTGTTATATACTTTGAGATAGGGCATAGGCCCTCCAAGTAGTCTATGCTAGGGATAAGTACTGATCTACCACAAGAGTCCCCATAGATTTCTTAGGCCTCCTCACTGACACCCACATTCATGGAGTCTGGATCAGTTCCATGCTCGTTTTGCAGTGATCAGTCTGGGAGTCAATAGCTCTCCCTTGTTCAGATCAACTGTTTCTGTGGGTTTCACCAGCCTTGTCTTGACCACTTTGCTCATCACTCATAGCATAATTGTCTTATACAAACTTTAATGACAGTGTACTTGGAAATTGATTCTTCTAACCATGCCATGGCAAAATCCCAGAATGTTGGATTTCAGCTATTAATATTAACCAATTCAAATTACCTATTATCCAGGAAGATAATCTGTGGAAAACAGTGCAAAGACTCTTATTGATGAATGCCCATCAATCCTAAGAAGTAAATCTATAGATTAAGAAAATAAAAGAACTCAGAATTATCCAACAGATGGTGAGTTTTCCAGTGTTAGCTTCCTTCAGCAAGGTTTTAATCCATTTATTAGACTAGAATGAGGGATAATTGGGGAAGGTTCCATCTCTAATGATGGGGAATGGGATAGGGGTTGGGGTGGCAGGGGAGGAGGTTAGGGAGAGGGAAATGGGATTTACATGTAAAAGAAATCTTGTTTCTAATTTAAATTAAAAAAATACCACACTGAAGAAACCTGGAGGCTGCTAGCCTCAGTCTTTCAAAGAAAAATCAGATTTATACTGTTTTGTTAGGAAGAAAATGTTAGAATCCTTTTGAAATGTTCTAAATTCATCATTTGTGTATTTAAAGCAGCTTTGAATAGTCTGTTGTAGAACAGCCTAAAACTATTAGCCTATCAGTGTAACTTGTTCTGTTATTTTTATGAGGAGCAGCAAGATCTCCAAGGCAATGTGAGAACTATGAGGCAGAATTAAACTCTTTTTCTCCATTGTTTTATTTAAATTATAAACAAGATTGTTTGACATGTCAATCCCAGTTCCCAAACCATCCCCTGTTCCCCTGCCCCCAACAACATCCCACCTATATACCATACCATTTTTGTTCCCCAGGGAAGAAGAGGCCTTCCATGGGGCTTCTTCAGAGTCTGTCATATAATTGGGATGGGTCTTAGGCCCTTCCCTTTGTCTCTAGGCAGAGGGAATATCCCTCTATTTGAAATGGTCTCCAAAATTCCATTCCTATGATAGGGATATGTACTGATGTACTACAAGAGGCCCCATAGATTTCCAAGGCCTATCACTGACAGCCACATTCTTGGGGTCTGTATCAGTTCCATGCTGGTTTCCCAGTGATCTTTATGGGGACCATTAACTCCCACTTGTTTTGGTCAGCTGTTTCTGTGGATTTCTCCAGCCTGGTCTTGCTCACTTTGCTCATCAATCCTCCTTCTCTGCAACTGGATTCCAGTTCAGTTTAGTGTTTAGCTGTTTGTATCTGCTTCTTCTTCCATCAAGCTCTAGGATGGCATACAAGTTACTCATCAATCTTTTTATCAGGGGAGGGCATTTAAGGTAACCTCCCTACTGTTGCTTATTTGGTTATTTCGTGTAATCCTTGTAAATCTCTGGACATTTTCCTAGTGACTGATTTCACTTTAAACTTATTGTAGCTCCCTTTCTGATGGTATCTGTTATTTTGCTCTTCTCCTTACACAACATTCCTACTCATTAATGTCCTCCTCACTCCTCCTGTTCTCCTGAGAATTTAATTATTTTGCTCCTGTGAGCAACAAAATCCATTCTGACCAGACAGGGATCCAAACTGGGAGAGCATGTCAAACATTATTGACTCTGTTTTACATATTCAGGCAGTCTCATTGAATGATTAGTTACATGCAACAAGGAATGCCAATTAGGTTTATGGTGTGCATTGATGTCTGTTAGACCATGAATGACATAGCAGCTTTGGCCATGTAAGGGATAAAAGTGAGACTTCAGCTTCTGATTCATTCATATTGCCTCTTGAGCTGTTAATTGGAGCCAAAGCCTAATGTAATGGAGATTTTATTTGACCACTAATAAAAATGAAATTTAGCTAAAGGACTTAAAGTGTTTTGAGGCAGAAAAAATTGTTCATCCTTAACAAAGAATGTATATCCTTATAATTCTGGTGGGTTGATATGTATAATTTTAATTGTTCCTTCTGTAATAAATGATAAAGGCTTCCAGAACATATGCATAGTACACTCACACTCCTCCAGCCTCTCCCCCACCCTCTGGGTAAACCACAATTGTCCAGAGGTTACACTGCAAGATTTAGAGTATCTGGCTTCTGGGGATCTTCAGACTTGATTGTGGGATATCAGGTCAACCCTAACCTGTGTAGTTACTCATGACTCTTTAACTGTGTCCAAGAATGTTTAATGATGTAGACTATGTAATCATTCCCATTCTTAAATACTGAGAAAAATTGTAACAGATGTAATTTTCACATGGAATAAGGCTGGAGATAAAGTCACAATAATTTGTAAACAGTGTTTTACAATTTTGTTATGACAGATTTGCAGAGCCCAGAGACAAACCAAAAGAGTCGACACTCTGATGCAGAATGTAATATATATATTGAGTGAGATAAGACAGGGTCACAGGGTCTGCCAGTTATACTCTGGGATGGGGGTTCTTTATGACCAGCAATTAGCAAAGGAATATTAACAGGAGTGATGGAGAATTATCTCCCCTTCTCTGAGAGCAGGGGATCAGGTACTAGCCATCACACTCTTGATTTAATAAGTTAAATTTAACTTTGCCTTTAGAAGTTACCTTTTCAGGGCCCAAGTTCATAAATTTCAATAAATTTTAATTTTTGCTTCCTCATTTTCCCCTTTTCTTATAGGTAACCCACTCTTGGGTTACCAGTGGACGATTAAAAAAAAAAAAACTATTGGGAAGTTTGTGGTACAAGATACTATATTTTTATCTATGGTCATTTTGTACCTCATGTATGGGGCTTTCTTTTTGACTTCACATCTCAATCAGGGAGAAGTGTGTATTAAATACTGACAATTTGTTATGTTTTTAAATTTTTATTGTCAATCTCATTTGGTTACATTCTGTTGTAGTGAACTTTATTCCTTCTAGTATTATTATTGTTTCCTTTGTGAGCAACATGTTTTTGACTTTCAAAAATTTTTCTCTTTCTCATTATATAATGTTTTAATTTTTCAAGACAGTTTTTACTTTTTTTTTAGTATATGTGTGTGTCTATACCCATATTCATGTACCTAAAGTTGAGGCCTCTCTAAGTCTTTTATTTCTTCTTTTGTTTTGGTAAAGCTTACTTCTAACCTAATGGTATTTTAAGTTTCTGTATGATACATTGGGGACTGGAGTCCTACCTAGCTGTTTTTCTGTATCTAAATCTGGATCTAAAGACAGACACAATCTGAATGTACAGATTTATTGCATTAGTTCTTACAAGAACTCTTTTAAAAACTGTAAGTTTTAACATAGCACTATTTAATTTCACAGAAGGAGATAGGGACATTACATATACAACAATATTATGCCATCTTGCTTTCAATGATCTTCAGGTGGTGGCCACACCATATGTGTATGCCTTCAGATGTTCAGTCGTGACCCCTTATAAAATAGAGGGTCTCATTTACTCTCTCTGTTTGAGGTTAGAGCATCTGAAGGACAGAGTCAGCATCTTCTAGAATCGAAAGAGTTCAGCTTTTATTTATGTAAGTGCTTCCCTAATAAACACCTAATTATCCTTTATCTTGTTTCTGGTAGACTCATTGAAACCCCACCTTCCATTGGATCCCCAGTGTGTTCATTTCCAAAATGTGTTTGTGTGGCTATCCTTTCCTTGCATTCCCCTACACAAAGCTGATCTTGTCAGTCTCCCTCCTCTGGTAGTGTCAGATGAGGCAGTCATTTCTGAGATCTTGCCCTCTGCTTAGGTAGTTTCATGCTGGTGTCTGTTAATTACCTGTGTATACTTAGGCAAAGAGACATCAAGTTTCACTTTGTGAAATGTTTCATTGCTCCATAAGAGAAGTGTTAAATTGATAATAACAAATAGATGCACCTCATCATAAGCTCAAATAATTTCTTGCAAATTTCAACTTTGGAAGTGTATTCATGTGCTTATATTGGGGCCTACAAATCCTACTTCTTTTTTCTCTGTTGGAGCTCTTTTGGTATTCATGAAAACATGGAAGGATGGTTTAAAAGTAAAAAAATTGAAATCTTATTACATATGGCTCTGATATAAAAGAAAAAATTATGTGTTGTTTTTCTGTGTGTGTGTGTGTATCCACTTCTATGTTTACACTCTGATTTTATCAGGCAAGTTGATAGAGGCCTGTGGTGCTAGCAATGAGATATCAGAGCAGTTAATTGTGATCAGGAGTCAAAGGCTGTCCTGAATCACATGACACATCTCTCAGTAAAATTCATCAATAATGAATCAAATGAATAATGATCTCATGATTATTGTATTTAACTGTATGATATTATGGTTATATATTTTGAAGCATGATCTCAGATACAAAAGTGGCACCCAGAATTAATTTAATACCTAACTATGTCCTTCACATATTTCTGCCTTTTGTTCTTACAGTTGGGATACAGATCTCAACACCCAATACAGCTATGGCAGTGCTGATGATTGAACCCCAAACTTCTTGCTTTCTTGTCAATTAGAAAATTAGCTGAGCATCATTATTTTAGTAGGTAATGATTAATAGCTTCTCCTGTTTCACACAGCTATAATTCTACAATTCCAATTTCCTAATACAAAAAGAAATCTCATAATTCAGATTGACCTTTGTAATTGTGGTATCTGTCCTACACTTGCTTTTTTAAGAACAAAGATTGCATTCATTTGAAACTCTAAATACACAGTACAAAGCCTTTGGAAATTCTTTAAATAAGTTGAAAATCAAATTGTAAACTTTTGAAAAAATTCCATGCAGACTCATATCATTATCCTTAACTTGACACATATCATTTTTGACCTGTTTGTGAGAAGAGGATGGTTACATAGGAAGTTGTCTATTTCTCTCTGGAAATGCTTTTGGTAAATAAACTGATCCCCTCTCCACAGACAAAGACCTAGCCTACAGGAACTATCTCCTCTCTCTTGAGATAATTATTAATGTATTGATTTTTTTCTCTGCAACTTGGAGATATCCTATTCTCCCTTTCTACCAACAAAACCAAGGCTAACCTTCTGTTGCTGACTACTTAGTTTGCTCTGCATACAGAGTCAGAATGTTATTTTATACTAGGGGATAATAGGAGACAATGGATGATAGGTACATAGCTACAAAGAGAGGTATGGAAAAATATTCTTGAAGATGGAAGTGTCTGTTACACATTTTACAATGACAATTTGCCCGAAACAAACACACTGTTGTAACATTAATTATTCAACTATTGACCAATTGGTTAGAGCTTCTTATTGGCTAGCTCTGTTTCAATTATTTTTGGAACCAAGTAGAAATATAAGGGTATTTACTAGGGAGAAGCCTTTCTTACAGAGCTACCTATTGACCGCTTGTGGCCGCAGTCTGTACAGCAAGCAGAAAAGTGATAGTGAAAGCAAAACACGGGCACATGACAGTCTCACTCTAAACCACTCTGACCATACCCTCGTAGGTGTGGTCAGACACTACCCTAAGCGGGCAGCTTCCCCTACATTGTATGCCAACAATTGGATAGAGTTTGCTGTAGTTCCTAGTACTGGCACTGTGGAACTTGAATGAAGTGAGTTTTGTGAAGTTTGTGTTTTAGCATATTAGGTAAATTACATTGAATGAGTTTTGTGTATTCTCTGGAGGGGAATCATTTAGCGCAGTGACTGAATGTGTTTTGTGTGAGTTAGGTAATGTAAATTGAGTGAGTTCAGTGTAAATTCAGCAGGGTAGTATTGTACGAAACCATGGAGCTAGGTTTGTCCATTTGGTTCTATTCGAACTTTGGAACTACAAGGATGTTATTTTGTTAATTTTTGTGTTTGCGCAAATTAGGTAACTTACATTGAGTGAATTTCATGTATTCTCAGAAGGAGATTAACCTAGGAGAGTGACTGAGTGTTGTGTGTATGAGTTAGGTAACTTAAATTTAGTTTAGTGTTATTTCATCAGTTCAGTCTTGAATTAAATGACAGAGCTAGTTTTGTCTATTTCATTCTATCTGAACTTTGGAAGTACTACACAGTTTGGTGAAGTTTTGTGTTTAGGCATGTTAGGTAACTTACATTGGGTGAGATTCATGTATTCTCAGGAGGTAATTCACATAGACAGGGACTGACTTTGTGTGAGTTAGGTAATTTAAATTTAGTGTAATTTCATCAGTGTAGTCATGTACGACAAAGATGGAGTTAGCTTTGTCTGTTTCATTGTAAGTGAACTGTGGAACTTAAACCAATTTAGTTTGATAAAGTTTGTGTTGACACGTGTCATTTCACTTACATTGAGTGATTCTCATGTATTCTCACAGGGGATTCAATTAGGACATTGACTGAGTGTGTTATATGTGAGTTCTGTAACTTAAATATATTTTATTGTAATTTCATCATGGCAGACATGTATGAAACAATGGAACTGGTTTGTCGATTTCGTTGTATCTTAACTTTGGAACTACAACAAAGTTAGTTTGGTGTAGTTTGTGTTTGCGCATGTTAGGTAACTTACATTAAGTGAGTTTTATGTATTCTCAGCAGGGGAATCATGCAGGATAGTGACTGAATGTCTTATGTGTGAGTTAGGCAATTTAAATTTACTTTAGCGTATTTTATCAGGGCAGTTATTCACGAAACGATGGAGCTAGTTTTTGCTTCTTTCATTGAATCCGAACTTTGGAACTACAACAAAGTTCGTTTGGTGTAGTCTGTGTTTGAGTTTGTTGGGTAAATTACATTGAGTGTGTTTCATGTATTCACAGCATGGGTTTCACGTATGAAAGTGACTAAGTGTGTTATGTGTCAGTTAGGTAACTTAAAAATAGTGTTATTTCATCAGGGAAGTCATGTATGAAATGATGGAGCAAGTTTTGTCTCTTTTGTTACATCTGAACTTAGGAACTACAACAAAGTTGCTTAGGTATAGTTTGTGTTTGCACATGTTAGGTAACTTACATTAAGGGAGTTTCATGTATTCTCAGCAGGGGATTCACGTAGGAAAGTGACTGAATGTGTTATGTGTGAGTTAGGTAATTTAAATTTAGTGTATTGTAATTTCATCAGGGCAGTCATATGAGAATCCACGGATCTAGTTTTGTCTATTTCGGTGTATCCAAACTTTGGAACTACAGCAAATTTAGTTTGGTGTATTTCGTGTTTGCACATGGTAGGTAGCTTATATTAAGTGAGTTTCATGTATTCTCAGCAGGGGATTCACGTAGGATAGTGACTGAATGTGTTATGTGTGAATTAGGTAACTTAAATTTAGTTTGGTGTAATTTCATCAGGGCAGTCCTGTACTAAAAGATGGAGATAGTTTTCTCTATTTTGTTTTATCCAAACTTTGGAATTACAACAAAGTTAGTTTGGTGTAGTCTGCGTTTGAGCTGTTGGGTAACTTACATTGAGTGTGTTTCATGTATTCACAGCAGGGCATTCACGTATGACAGTGACTAAGTGGGTTATGTGTGAGTTAGGTAACTTAAAAACAGTGTTATTTCAACAGGGCAGTAATGTAGGAAACGATGGAGATTGTTTTGTCTATTTCATTGTATCCAAACTTTGGAACTACAACAAAGTTAGGTTGGTGTATTTTGTGTTTGCGCATGGTAGGTAGCTTACATTAAGTGAGTTTCTTGTATTCTCAGCATGGGATTCACGTAGGATAGATACTGAATGTGTTTTGTGTGAGTTAGTTAATTCAAATTTAGTTAAGTGTAATTTCATCAGGGCAGTCATATAAGAAATCATGGAGCTAGTTTTGTCTACATCATTGTACCCGAACTTTGGAACTACAACATAGTTAGTTTGGTGCAGTTTGTGTTTGCACATGTTGGGTAGCTTACATTGAGTGTGTTTTATGTATTCTCAGCATGGATTTTATGTATGACAGTAACTGAGTGTGATATGTGTGAATTAGCCAACTTAAATTTAGTTTAGTGTAATTTCATCAGGGCAGTTAAGTACAAATTGTTAGGGCTAATTTGGTCTATTTCATTGGGTCTGCCCTTTGGAACTACAACAAAGTTAGGTTTTTGAAGTTTGTGTTTGAGCATGTCAGGTAACTTACATTGAGTGGGTTTCATGTATTCTCAGCAGGTGTTTCATGTTGGACTGTGACTGAGTGTGTTATGTGTGAGTTAGGTTATTTAAATTTATTGTAATTTCATTAGGGTAGCCATGAACAACAAAGATAATGATAGTTGTCCATTTGGTTCGATTCAAACTGTGGAACTACAACGAATTCAGTTTGATCAAGTTTGGGTATACACATGCCACTTAACTTACATTGGTTGAGTTTTATGTATTATCAGCAGGGGAACCATTTAAACAATGACAGAGTATGTTGTGTGTGAGTTAGGTATCTTAAGTTGAGTTTAGCGTATTTTCATCGGTGCAGTATTGTACCAAAAAGATGGAGATAATTTCTTCTATTTCGTTATAGTTCTATTTCGAACTGAGGAACTAAAACGAATTTAGTTTGGTCAAGTTTGTGTTTGCGCATATTAGTTAACTAGCATTGAGTGAGAATTTTGTATTCTCAGCTGGGGAATCATTTAGAACAATGACTGTGTGTGTTATGTTTGAGTTAGGTAAATTAAATTGAGAGTTGCATATAATCTCAGCAGGGCAGTCATGTACGACAATGATTGAGCTAGGTTTGTGTACTTTGTTGTATCCAAACTTTGGAACTACAACTAAGTTAGGTTTGTGAAGTTTGTGTTTGCACTTAAATGGAGTGAGTTTTATGCAGTTTATTCAGGGTAGTCATTTATCAAAATGTGCAATTACCAATACAGTACCATGAAGAAATATCAGAGTATTTAATAAGGGGGAACCTTACTTACAGTGCGACCTAGCCACCCCTTGTGGCTGCTGTCTGTACAGCAAGCCAAAAAGTGAAACTGAAAGCAAATCACAGCCACCTGACTCTATGTCACTCTGACCACGCCCTCATAGGTGTGGACAGACATGCCCATAAGGGAGCACTTCCACTACTTTGTATGGCAACTACAGAGGAAGTGTGCTGTAGTTCCTACTATGGGCACTGTGGAACTTAAATGACCTGAGTTTTGTGAAGTTTGTGTTTGAGCATATTAGGTAAATTATATTGAATGAGTTTCGAGTATACTCTGGAGGGGAATCATTTAGGACAGTGACTGAATGTGTTTTGTGTGAATTAGGGAACGTAAATTGAGTGTGTTCAGTGTAAATTCAGCAGGGCAGTCCTGTACGAAATGATGGAGCTAATTTTGTCTACTTTGTTGTATCCAAACTTTGGAACTACAACAAAGTTAGATTGGTGTAGTTTGTGTTTGCCCATGTTAGGTAACTTTCTTTAAGTGAGTTTCATGTATTTTCAGCAGAGGATTCACGTATGATAGTGACTGAATGTCTTATGTGTGGGTTAGGTAACTTAAATTTAGTGTATTGTAATTTCATCAGGCCTGTCATGCAAGAAACCATGGAGCTAGGTTTGTTTATTTTGTTGTATCTGAACTTTGGTACTATAACCAAGTTAGTTTGGTGAAGTTTGTGGTTGAGCATGTTGCATAACTTACATTGAGTGTGTTTCATGTATTCACAGCAGGGGACTCATGTATGACAGTGACTAAGTGTGTTATGTGTGTGTTAGGTAACTTAAAATAGGGTAATTTCATCAGGGCAGTCATGTTCGAAGCGGTGGAGGTAGTTTTGTCTGTTTCGCTGTATCTGAACTTTGGAACTACAACAAAGTTAGTTTGGTGATGTTTATGTTTGTGCATGTTGGGTAACTTACATTGACAGTGTTTCATGTATTCTCAGCATGGATTTCACGTATGACAGTAACTGAGTGTGATATGTGTGAATTAGCCAACTTAAATTTAGTTTAGTGTAATTTCATCAGGGCAGTTAAGTACGAAATGATAGGGCTAGTTTAGTCTATGTAGTTGGGTCTGCACTTTGAAACTACAGCAAAGTTAGATTTTTGAAGTTTGTGTTTGGCATGTTGGGCAAATTACATTGAGTGAGTTTCATGTATTCTCAGCAGGTGTGTCATGTTGGACTGTGACTGAGTGTGTTATGTGTGTTAGGTTATTTAAATTTAGTGTAATTTCATCAGGATAGCCATGTACGACAAAGATGATGATAATTTGTCCATTTGGTTTGATGCGAACTGTGGAACTACAATGAATTCAGTTTGATCAAGTTTTTGTATACAGATATCACTTAACTTACATTGGTTGAGTTTTACGTATTTTCAGCAGGGGAACCATTTAAACAATGACAGAGTGTGTTGTGTGTGAGTTAGGTATCTTAAGTTGAGTTTAGTGTATTTTCATCCGTGCAGTCCTGTAAGAAAAGGATGGAGATAATTTTCTCTATTTTGTTATATCTGAACTGTGGAACTACAGTGAATTTAGTTTGGTCAAGTTTGTGTTTGCGCATATTAGTTAACTAACATTGAGTGAGAATTTTGTATTCTCAGCTGGGGAATCATTTAGAACAATGACTGTGTGTGTTATGTGTGAGTTAGGTAAATTAAATTTAGAGTTGTGTGTAATCTCAGCAGGGCAGTCATGTACAACAATGATTGAACTAGGTTTGTGTATTTTGTTCTATCCATACTTTGGAACTACAACTAAGTTAGGTTTGTGAAGTTTGTGTTTGCACTTAAATGGAGTGAGTTTTGTATAATTTCATCTGGGTAGTCATGTATTAATGTGCACAAACACCAACCCGGAACCAAGTAGAAATATCAGGGTATTTAATTGGGAGGAGCCTTACTTACAGAGCAACATAGCCACCCCTTGTGGCCGCTGTCTGTACAGCAAGCAGAAAAGTGAAACTGAAAGCAAATCACAGCCACCTGACTCTATGTCACTCTGACCACGCCCTCGTAGGTGTGGACAGACATGCCCATAAGCGGGCACTTCCACTACTTTGTATGGCAACTACAGAGGAAGTGTGCTGTAGTTCCTACTATGGGCACTGTGGAACTTAAATGACCTGAGTTTTGTGAAGTTTTTGTTTGAGCATATTAGGTAAATTACATTGAATGAGTTTCGAGTATACTCTGGAGGGGAATAATTTAGGACAGTGACTGAATGTGTTTTGTGTGAATTAGGGAATGTAAATTGAGTGTGTTCAGTGTAAATTCAGCAGCGCAGTCCTGTACGAAACGATGGAGCTTGTTTTGTCTATTTCGTTGTATCCGAACTTCGGAACTACAACAAAATTAGTTTGGTGTAGTGTGTGTATGTGCATGTTAGGTTCCTGAAATTAAGTGAGTTTCATGTATTCTCAGCAGGGCAATTACGTAGGATAGTGACTGAATATCTTATTTGTGAGTTAGGTAATTTAAATTTAGTTTAGTGTAATTTCATCAGGGCAGTTATTTATGAAATGATGGAGCTAGTTTTGTCTCTTTTGTTGAATCCGAACTTTGGAACTACAACAAAGTTAGTTTGGTGTAGTCTGTGTTTGTGCTTGTTGGGTAACTTACATTAAGTAAGTTTCATGTATTCTCAGCAGGGGAATCCCGTAGGATAGTGACTGAATGTCTTATGTGTGAGTTAGGAAATTTAAATTTAGTTTATTGTAATTTCATCAGGGTAGTCATGTAAAAAACCATGGAGCTATTTTTGTCTATTTTGTTGTACCCGAACTATGGAACAACAACAAAGTTAGTTTCGGGAAGTTTGTTTTTGAGCATGTTGGGTAACTTACATTGAGTGTGTTTCATGTATTCTGAGCATGGGATTCACGTATGACAGTGACTGAGTGTCTTATGTGTGAGTTAGGTAATTTAAATTTAGTTTAGTGTAATTTCATCAGGGTAGGCATATATGACAAAGATGGAGATACATTTGTCTATTTATTTGTATGCGAATTGTAGAACTACTAAGAATTTATTTTGATCAAGTTTGCATTTACAATTGTCAGTTAACATACATTGAGTGAGTTTTGTATATTCTCAGCAGGACAACCATTTAGAACAATGACTCAATGTGTTGTGTGTGAGTTAGGTAACTTAAATTGAGTTTAGTGTAATATAATCAGGGCTTTCATATATGACAATGATTGAGCTAGGTTTGTGTATTCCATTCTATCCAATCTTTGGAACTACAACTAAGTTAGGTTTGTGAAGTTTGTGTTTTCACATGTTGGGTCACTTAAATGGAGTGAGTTTTGTGTAATTGCATCAGGGGAGTCATGTATTAAAGTGCAAAATTACCAATATGGAACCAAGTAGAAATATAAGGGTATTTACTAGGGAGAAGCCTCACTTACAGAGCTACCTAGTGAACTCCTGTGGCCGCAGTCTGCACAGCAAACAGGAAAGTGAAAGTGAAAGCAAAACACAGCACCTGACAGTCTCACTCTAAGCCACTCTGACCATGCCCTCGTAGGTGTGGTCAGACACATCCCTAAGTGGGCAGCTTCCTCTACATTGTATGGCAACAATTGGCTAGAGTTTGCTGTAGCTCCTACTATTGGCACTGAGGAACTTGAATGAAGTGAGTTTTGTGAAGTTTGTGTTTGATCATATTAGGTAAATTACATTGAATGAGTTTCGTGTATTCTCTGGAGGGGAATTATTTAGGACAATGACTGAATGTGTTTTCTGTGATGTAGGTAATATAAACTGAGTGAGTTCTGTGTAATTTCAGCAGGGCAGTCATGTACGAAACCATAGAGCTAGGTTTGTCCATTTCATTCTATATGAACTTTGGAACTACAAGGAAGTTATTTTGATCAAGTTTGTGTTTACACTTGTCAGTTAAATTACATTGAGTGAGCCTATGTACTGTAATGGCATTTAGCTTGCTGGTACAAATAATATTACTAGCCAGAGACCTCAGGAATAGGGATAAGGATAACCTCACCACCTACTTACAGGTAATAACAGCTTTATGCAGTGAGGTTTTGGAGATCAAATTAGGTGAGACCACTATTGTGCAGTGTGTGGAACAGAAAGTGGATGATAAGCTTGCCTCTGTGTCCAATACACTAAAGACAGAGCTGTCTGATGAGATGCAGCGTATTTATGATAAAATAAACACAGAGAGATCCTCCATGTCTGAGGCCTTAGAGGCTAGGTTGTCAGAAGACCATGATGAACTAAAGAATATCTGTAGACAGCTAGAAACTCAGATAGGCAATGTTACCCAGCAATTAGATGCAATGGTGCAAAATAACCAGGATAGGGTTGAAAAATTGGAAAATGCCATTCAATTAATTATTGAAGAATCCAAGGTAGCAGATCAGAAATTTGAGTCTAGATTTGAATAGTTGGAAGATAATTTACAATACAGGGCTGACAGATTACATAGGTCCATACAGTCGATTGCTGAGGACTCAAAATCAGCAAATCATGACCACGAAACTAGATTCCAATACCTAGAAGGCACCTTCCATGCCATTCAGATACTGCCTAAGGATGATCATATTGAAGACTAGAAAAACATGTAGATGAGCAGTTAGAGCAATTAACACATTCATTAACATGCGGGGAATCTTTTATGATTAAGGAGATTGGAACTTTTCAAAAGGATATCATTACAAGGCTGAAAGATCATTGGAATGCCTCAGAAGCAGAATCACTCAAATCCCAGGCACCCACTCCACCAAGGTATTCTGACTATTCTTCTAAGGTTGTTATTCATACACCATTAGTGTGCCCAGCTACCATGGTATAAAAGCCAGCTTCTAAGAAACACCCTCATGGATGGATGGCTTATGAATGGCAAACTATACAGCTGAAGGATATTAAGAATATTAAAGAATAAGTTGTTTCATATGGTCTCCATAGCCCATCTGTAAAACAGCTTTTACATTCATGGGCAACCTTTAACAGGGTAACACCCACAGATTGGGAACGATTGGTAGCAGCTGTACTTTGAGAATTAATGCCAAATCCAGTGGAAGGCATTAGTAAGGGAAGAGGACAAGCTCCTTGAGTGTCAGGGCATAAAGGAAGGTTTGGAAACCCCACTAAATAAGCTTCTTGGTCAGGTTATTTATGTTGACACACAGGTTCAGGCTGAATATGATGACGATATACTGTCTCTATGCAGGAAAGCAGCATTAAATGCCTGGGATAAGGTTCGTGAGCCAGAAGAACACATAGAAGCTTATACCAGAATAGAACAGGGACCTACAGAACAGTTCCAGGACTTCTTACAAAGGTTAACTAGGGCAGTAGAATTACAGGTAACAGATCAAGAAAGAAGACAATCAATTATATATACAATAGCTTATGAAAATGCAAACCCAATATGCAAAAGAATACTTTTGCCTTTAAAGATCAGATCAGCTCCACTAGAAGAATGGATTTTGGATGCAGCCAACATTGATTATAATATACAAGATACTTGAGCTTGGGGAGCAGAATCCATTTCAAAAGGTTTAAAAAGGCAACAGGAAATTAAAAGTTCTAGAGGTGAGGATGTAAGGGCTTGGCAAGGGGAAGCAACTAACAGAGGTCAACATAGGTACCAAGAGGCTATAGGTTACTACTACTATGAACCAGAACCGTGGGTAGGAAGAGCCTTACCCTGGAGACCACAAAGGCACCAGAAACCTAGATGTTTCAACTGTGGTAAAATGGGACATACTAAGAGAAATTGTAGACAAACGAATTCTAACAATGCCTCATATGGAAGGTCACTGCCTTCTGGATTGTGTAGAAGATGTGGTAAGGGCAGACACTGAACCAATGAATGTAGATCCACCAGGGACATACAAGGAAACCCATTAGGGTTGGGAAACCCCGAGGGGGGCATCAAGAAGGACCCCCCCATTGAGAAAGGTCGGGTCATTCCCAGTAGCAGTGGAAGGCCATCTCTCACAGGATCAATTGATAGTTCTTTGCCTATTTTGAAAAATAATACTGCTCTCGATGGTAGTTTGAATAGTGATGAAGAATCAAGTGTGAATGGACAAAATGAGAAACGCATATTTTGGCACCCTTCTATTAATGATAAAAGGCCTCAGTTGAAAGTGAAAATTAATAATAAAGTTACTTCTGGCTTAGTAGACACTGGGGCGGATGTAACTATTATTACCCCAAAATCTTGGCCTCAGAAATGGCCTCTTAGGAAGGCAAATGTACAATTTTTAGGAATTAGAACTCTATCTAGAGTTCGACAGAGTGTTAACTCGGTGGTCTGCATTGGACGGGAAGGACAGAAATGGATATTGAAACCATACATGGCAGATATAGCTATAAATCTCTGGGGTCGTGATCTCTTACAGCAATGGAATACTCAGATTAATATTCCTCCAGTGTCAGATACAAATTATGTACAATCTTTAGATAGTAGAAAAGATCTGGTAAGATGCTATGGAAAAGGTTTACCAACCATCCATGCTGTACAGAAACGAGGTACAAATGATGTATCTTCAGAGGAGCCAAAGGCCCTGCCATTGAAGAGGCTTTCAAATGAACTAGTTTGGGTAGAACAATGGCCTATGACCTATGAGAAGCTAGAGGCTTTAGAAAAGTTAGTACAGGAACAGCTAGATGCTGGACATATAGAGGAATCTACCAGTCCTTGGAATTCTCCTGTTTTGTTATCAAAAAGAAGTAAGCAAAGTGGAGAATGCTGACAGACCTGAGAGCCATAAATAAGGTAATTCAACCAATGGGCTCTCTGCAACCTGGAATGCCATTACCTTCCTTAATACCTAAAGGATGGTCTATCATAGTCATTGATCTAAAAGACTGTTTCTTCACAACACCATTACAGGAAAATGATAGAGAAAAATTTGCATTTACTGTACCAACTCTTAATAATTCATAGCCAGTTAGGAGATATCAATGCAGAGTTTTGCCACAAGGAATGCTAAATAGTCCTACTTTGTGTCAGCACTTTGTACAGCAACTTTTGGAAATAATTCGTAACACATTTTCACAATCTCTTGTTTATCATTACATGTATGACATTCTTTTATCAGATTCTAATAAGGAAACTTTGGAACGTATGTTTGAAATGGTGAAGGAAGTTCTGCCTCGTTGGGCTTTACAGATTGCCCCAGAAAAGATACAAAGAGGAGATTCTATTAACTATTTAGGTTACAAAATAGACTTACAAAGAATCAAACCTCAAAAGGTATAAATTAGGAGAGATCGTTATCAAACTCTGAATTCTCTTCAGAAAATATTAGGGGAAATTTCTCAATTACAGACGATTATTGGTGTAGAAGGACATGACTTAAATCATTTAAAAATGGCACTTGAAGGTGATAAGGACCTAAACAGTCCTAGAATATTATCTGCTGAGGCAGAAAAAGAGTTACAATGGGTAGAAAACAGAATATTGAATGCACATGTAGATCAGATAAACCTTAATTTAGACTGTATTCTGGTTATCTTGACATCCAGAGAATACTCTTCTGGGATTCTGATGCAGAGGGAAGACATTATATTGAAATGAATATTTCTGCCACGTAAACAGAATAAAAAGTTAAAGACATATATAGAAAATATTTCTGAATTGATTTTACATGGAAAATTGAGACTTTGTCAACTGACTGGAAATGATCCACCAGAAACTATAGTACCTTTAACTACTGAATTAATTTCTTCCTTATGGAAAGATAATGAATATTGGCACATAGCTCTTACTGACTTTTTGGGAACAATTAGCAACAATTATCCCAAAACTGACAGAATTAAATTCATAAAAAAGACAGTCTGGATTCTTCCACGTATTGTAAGACAAACTCCCATTTCTGATGCCAACAAATCAGGTAAGGCAGTTTATAAAGCAGGTGAGGTAAGTAAAGTAGTTATACATCTGTACATATACATCTGTACAGAAGGCTGAATTATATGCAATTCTCAAGATACTTATGGATTTTACAGAACCTCTTAATTTAGTTACTGATTCGCAATATGCAGAGAGAATTCTGTAACACATTGAGACTGCAGAATTCGTTCCTGATAACACAGAATTAACGTCTCTTTTTTTACAATTACAAGAAACTATCAGAAACAGAAGTAATCCTATATACATTACACATGTCAGATCCCATACGGTTCTGTCAGGCCCTCTAGCACAAGGCAATGATGAGATTGATCGTTTATTAATTGGAAGTGTGCTAGAAGCCTCAGAATTTCATAAGAAACATCATATAAATATTAAAGGTATGAAAAAGGACTTCTCTATCACTTGGCAACAAGCCAAGGAGATAGTGCAAAACTGTCCTGCTTTTATAATCAATCTCCATTGCCAGCAGGTTGTAATTGTAAGGGAATTTGGAGAAATGAGGTTTGGCAAATGGATGTCTTTCACTTTGCAGAGTTTGGAAATTTGAAATATGTGCACCATACTGCAGACACATTCTCAGGGTTCCAATGGGCTACTGCTCTTAATTCTGAAAAAGCTGATTCTGTTATTACACTCCTGCTAGAGGTGATGGCTGTTATGGTTATACCTGCAAAAATAAAAACTGACAATGCTCCAGCATATGTCTTTACAAAATAGGAACATTTTTTCAAATATTACAACATAAAGCATGTTACCGGTATACCACACAATCCTACAGGACAAGCAGTGGTTTAGAGATCTAATAGAACACTTAAGGAGATGCTCAACATACAAGCTTGGAAGATTTAACCCCCCCAACATAGGTTGCATAATGCTTTATTAACACTAAACTTTCTTAATGCCAATGAAAAAAGACCAACAGCTGCAGAAAGACACTGGACTACAGAAAAAATAGCTCTACCATTTCCTAAATGAATGCGCTGCTGAAAGTAAAAACACAGTCTCAATTTGAGTTACCTAACTCACACATAAAACAGTCAGTCACTGTCCTGCATGAATCCCATTCTGAGAATACATGAAATTTATATAACCTAAGTTACATACCATGGGGAAACCCAAACTTCAACAAACTAACTTTGTTGTACTTCCAAAGTTCAGTTAGAACGAAATTGACAAAATTAGCTCCATCCTTTGGTACATGACTGTTCTACTGAAATTTTTAAAAAAGTCTCAATTTACATTACCTAATTCACACAAAACACACTCAGTCATTGTCCTACATGAATCGCCTGCTGAGAATATCTGAAACACACTTGATGTAAGTTACCTAACATGGGCAAACACAAACTTCACCAAAGTAACTCTGTTTAGTTCCAAAGTTTGCAATGAAATTGACAAAACTAGCTCCATCATTTTATACATGACTGCCATGCAGAAATTACACAAAACTGTTTCAATTTAAGTCACCTAAATCACAAACAACACACTCAGTCATTGTCCTATATGAATCCCCTACTGAGAATACATGGAATTCACTCAATGTAAGTTACCTGAGAAGTGCAGACACCAACTTCACCAAACTAACTTTGTTGTAGTTCCAAAGTTCCGATACAATAAAATACAAAAAGCTGACTCCACTATTTCATACATAACATACTCAGTCTTTTTCCTACATGAATACCCTGCTGAGAATACATGAAACTCACGTAATGTAAGTTACCTAACATGGGCAAACACAAACTTCAGCACACTAACTCCGTTGTAGTTCCAAATTTCAGATACAAGGTAATACAAAAAACTAGCTCCACAATTTCCCACATGACTGAGCTGAGAAAGTATACAAAACTGTCTCCATTTGAGTTAACTAACTCACACATAACACACTCAGTCATTGTCTTATGTTAATCCCCTGCTGGGAACACATGAAACTGACTTAACCTAATTACATACCTTGTGGAAACACTATCTTCACCAAAGTGAATTTGTTGTAGTTCCAAAGTTCAGTTAGGACGAAATTGACAAAACGAGCTCCATCATGTTGTACATGACTGCCATGAAGAAATTACACAAAACTGTCTCAATTTAAGTTAACTAAACTACACATAACACACTTAGTCATTATCCTATGTGAATTCTCTGCTGAGAATACATGAAACTTATTTAACATAAGTGACATAACATGGGGAAACACAAGCTTTACACAAGCTAACTTTGTTGTAATTCTAAAGTTCTGATACAACGAAATTGACAAAACTAGCTCCACCGTTTTGTACATGACTGCCCTGCTGATATTACAAAAAACTGTCACAATTTACATTAACCTACTCACAAAAAGCACACTCAATCATTGTCCTACATGAATCCTCTGCTGAGTATACATCAAACTCACTTGATTTAAGTTGCCGAACCTGGGCAAACACAAACTATACCAAAAAAACTTGGTTACAGTACCAAAGTTCAGAAACAACTAAATTGACAAAACTAGCTCCATCAGTTGGTACATGACTGCCATGCAGAAATTACACAAAACAAGTTAAGCAAATCACACACAACATGTTCAGTCATTGTCCTATGTGAATCCCCTGCTGAGAATACATGAAATTCATTCAATTTAATTTGCTTAACATGGGCAAAAACAACTTCACCAAACTAACCTTGTTGTAGTTCCAAAGTTCAGATAGAACAAAATTGACATATCTAGATCCATCATTTTGTACATGACTGCCCTGCTGAAATAACAGTACTGTCTCAATTTACATTACCTAACTCACAAAAAACACACTCAGTCATTGGCCTAAGTGAATCCCCTGCCGAGAATACAAGAAACTTACTTAATGTAAGTTACATAACATGGAGAACTACAAGCTTTACCAAACTAACCTTGCTCTAGTTCTAATGTTCAGATAAAACGAAATTAACAAAACTAGCTACATTGTTTTGTAAATGACTGACCTGCTGAAATTACACAAAACTGTCTCAGCTTAAGTTACCTATCTCACACAAAACACACTCAGTCATTGTACTATGAGAATCCAGTTCTGAGAATACATGAAACTCACTTAATGTAAATTAAATAACATGAGAAAACACAAACTTTACCAAACTAACTTTGTTGTAGTACCAAAGTTCGGGTACAACAAAATTGACAAAATTAGCTCCATTGTTTCTCACATGACTGACCTACTGAAATTAAACAAAACTGTCTCAATTTAAGTTACCTGACTCACACATAAAACACTAAGTCATTGTCCTGCTTGAATCCTCTGCTGAGAATGCACAAAACTCACTTAAGATAAGTTACCCAACATGGGCAAACACAAACTTCAGCACACTAACTTTGTTGTAGTTCCAAAGTTCGGATACAACGAAATACAAAAAACTAGCTCCACCATTTCCCACATCACTGTGCTGCTGAAAGTACACAAAACTGTCTCAATTTGAGTTAACTAACTCACACATAACACATTCAGTCATTGTCCTGTGTGAATCCCATTCAGAGAATACATGAAACTCACTTAACCTAATTACATACCATGTGGAAACACAAACTTCACCAAAGTTTGTAGTTCCAAAGTTCAGTTAGAATGAAATTGACAAAACGAGCCCCATCATTTTGTACATGACTGCCATGCAGAAATTACACAAAACTGTCTCAGTGTAAGTTAACTAAACCACACACAACACACTCAGTCATTATCCAATGTGAATCCCCTGCTGTGAATACATGAAACTTACTTCAGGCAAGTTACATATCATGGGGAAAAACAAGCTTTACCCAGCTAACTTTGTTGTACTTCTAAAGTTAGGATACAATGAAATTGACAAAATAAGCTCCATCGTTTTGTACATGATTGACCTGCTGAAATTACACAAAACTCTCTCAATTTAAGTTACCTAACTTACACACAACACACTCAGCCATTGTTTTAGATGAATCTCCTGCCTAGAAAGCATTAAACTCACTTATCATAAGTTACATAATTTGGGGAATGACAAACTTCACCAAACTAACTTTGTTGTAGTACCACAGATCGGTACAACAAAATTGACAAAATTATCTCCATAGTATTGCACATGACTGACCTACTAAAAATAAATAAAACACTGTCTCAATTTATGTTACATAACACAGAACACACTCAGTCAGTGTCCCACTTGAATTTTCTGGTGAGAATACATGAAATATATGGAAGTACAAGAAACAATCAGGAGGGAGGTACCCCATACAAGGAAAGCAATCATTTAATTTACTCAATAATATAAGGATATTAGACATAGACCTAAGGATATCTCCTTACAATCTTCATCTCCAGTGAAGCTAAGAACAAGTAGGACCCTGAGCGAGACATATATGGTTCATCAGAATAAAGTTACAAGATCTCCTGAATAATTTTGGAACATGGCAAAGGAGTAAGTATATAGGAGGAAGAGGAGAGGAGATGAAGAAGAGATAGGAGACCATGAGTCATCAGGAAGATTGGTTAGGGGGAAAACTAGATGAAAGCAAGAACAGAGATACCTTAATAGATGCATAAATTATAGTTTTACGGAGAAATATGGCACTAGGCAAATGCCTAGTCCAGGGTATCCACAAGAATAATCCCAACTGACAATCTAAAATAGTGGAGAAGCTACCTTAACTGCACTTCCCCTGTAATGTGATGGATTACTTAGTACCTTATATTCCATCCTAGAGATTTCATCCAGTAGCTGATGGAAGCAGAAGTATACACGCAAATCTAAATAATGACCTGAACTCCTGGAATCCAGTTTCAGAAATGGAAGAATGATGAGCTAGTGGTCAATAACAGGCTGGAGAAATCCACAGAAACAGCTGACCTGACCAAGATGGAGCTGCCAATCTCAATTCTGACAAATGGGGAACCATTATAGTACCATAACATTTCTTATCTCCATTTGACTGGATAATGGTTTCCTATCTTTTTATTTTAAGCTTGAGATAACAGATTTAATTATGTGACCAGTGTTGATGAGGTACAAAAACAAAAGCCATTGCTCCTTTAAAAGGTTCAGGTCCCATATAGGCCCACTCTTCTCACTATGACACAAATAATAATTGGTCAAATCTTGAAAAAACAATAGACATGGAAAGGGGTTACTGTGTTAGAAGCAAACCATCCAGCTAGGTTCATTTTCTCTTTTGGCCAGATGATTTAAAAACAAAATCTACAGCATATACAAAGAAATAGCATTGTATGTGAGTTAGGTAACTTAAATTGAGACAGTTTTGTATAATTTCCGTAGGTCAGTCATGTACAATACAATGGAGCTAGATTTGTAAATTTCGTTGCATCCGAACTTTGGAACTACAACAAAGTTAGTTTGGTTAAGTTTGGGTCTGCCTATGTTAGGTAAATTACATTAAGTGAGTTTCATGTATTCTCAGCAGGGGATTCATGTTGATAAATGGTTGAGTGTGTTGTATGTGAGTTAGGTAACTTAAATTGAGACAGTTTTGTGTAATTTCAGCAGGGCAGTCAAGTACGACATGTTGGAGCTAGATTTTTGTATGTCATTTTATCCAAAATTTGGAACTCCAACCAATTTAGATGGATGAAGTTTGTGTCTTCCCATGTTAGGTATCTTACACTGAGTGGAGTCCATGTATTCTCAGCAGGGGATTCATGTAGGACAATGACTGAGTGTGTTATGTATGAGTTAGGTAACTTTAATTGAGAGAGTTTGTGTAATTTCAGCAGGTCAGTCATGTACAAAACGTTGGAGCTAGTTTTGTCAATTTTGTTGTATCTTAACTTTGGAACTACAACAAAGTTAGTTTGGTAAAGTTTGTTTGGCCCATGCTTGGTAACTTACATTAAGTGAGTTTCTTGTATTCTAAGCAGGATATTCATGTATGACAATAATTGAGTGTGTTATGTTTGAGTTAGGTAACTTAAATTGAGATAGTTTGTGTGTAATTTCAGCAGGGCTGTCATGTATGACATGTTGGAGCTAGATTTTTGTATTTCAATGTATCTGAACTTTGGAACTACAAAAAAGTTAGTTTGGTGAAGTTTTTGTCTGCACATGTTAGGTAACTTCAAACAAGTATTACTAGAATATATATTTATTCTCAACTGTGACTAAGAAATTCAGGTTCTAATAAGAGAACGTTAGAGATATACCTGAGTGCATGACTGTAAAATCATGGCTCCTCACTCTTTGGAGCAAGAAGAAATGAAATACTATGCTCAGGGTTCTGAATCTTTCTCTTTAAATGAAAAGAGGGAGAAAAGTTAGAAGTAGACATAAAGTTATCACAACTAACCTACTGAAGAAGGGATACTTGGAAAATCCTCATATGTAGAAATTAACATATTTCTGCTAACCACATGAGCATAATATCAGATTTTCAGGAGTGGAATAAGATTGGCATGCAGGACTCCATTTTCAATGGGGAGAATTCAGACATTAATTATCCCTATTATACAATCAGAGATAATATCCTATGAAGATGTTAGCTTCAGAGCATATCATGTGTATACTAAGGTGTTTCTACAATGCTAAATGGTGATTAAAAGTAAACCCTATCACTAAAAATGATATATCATCAATGAATTCATGCTAGCACTAGTTCTACAGTGTTTCCACTGAAAACTAAAGGTGATTGAGACCTTTTCCCTGTGTGATTCGTAGACCTTATGTATACACTTGTCCAAGTGAAATTCGGGGAACACTAATTGAAAACACATCAAAAAATATAGAAAAGCCAGGTTGAAGTCCAGACAATTTACTGATAAGTTTCCACCAAAATTGGATGTTTCCTGTTCTTCCTGATAATACCTTTCAAGTTATTTAAAAGTTTGAGAACCTAGCCCCAGGTTTTCGCATCTAAATTCTGAGAAGAATGTAAAGGTTTTACTTTTTAAAGAAGAATTAAAATATGACAAGAATTTTCCTGGATCATGCTCTTCCTTAAAAGGTAAATTATGTCATTCACACTTACAACAACTCCATTGGAGATACGCAGCCCTCCCAAATTTTGTCTGACTTTTTTTCACCCTATGAAAGACAGGAGTTAGAAATCCTCCATTTGAGTCAGGGAGCTGCCATATTTCACTTTTCTTAGCATGGCCCATTGATTTGCCTGCTTACTGAGAAACATTGTTCAGTAGAGTGGCAGATCACAGAGAACCAAGAGAGCAAGCAGAGCCTGGAATCTATTAACTTCATTCAATTCATTCAGCAGAAAATGCGTTCTTATCATTGCAGCCCAGAATTTTTAGGTTGGCTGAAGACAATGGTAACTATGTGATTTATCTGGAAAAAGACAGTTTTCAAGAATCCTGAGACTGTTGACATATATCCTGCAGACCCCACTCTAGATATGAATATACCACATCACAGTGAAAATTGGGACTCTGAGGAGAATGTTCTAGGACTATAGCCTGAATTTTACAAGGTATGCAAATGTCTACTGAAAATGTATCAGATTTTCCTTATGTGGCAGTGGGAGTATAAATTCCACTTTTTTTGAAAGAGTGTCTCATACAGATGAGTCAACTCCTTCTCAGGAATCCTATGTACCTATATTCCTCATTTTTGCACCTATAACAAAGGGAACACCAAATGTTTCTTCCAAGGTCAAAGAGAGCCCAGACCTCTAGCTATAAAAGTTATTCTTGGCTACTACATAAATATAGAATTTCAGCTCTAGGCTGGGTGGTGGTGGCCCATGACTTTAATCTCAGCACTTGTGAGTTTGAGACCAGCCTTGTCTACAAGAGCTAGTTCCAAGACACCCTTCAAGGGCACAGAGAAACCCTGTCTCGAAAAACAAACAAACAAACAAACAAACAAACAAAAACCCCAGAATTTCAGCTCTAGTAAGCTTTAATATAAATAGCTGACATTGAGGAAATGTGATAAGTGATCTATCTAATAATCTTGGCTCATATTTTGAGAACTACTGCTCCATTATAAACGAATTTTGAATCTGACGTTGAATTCCTGGAACAGCTTCGTATGAATAATGCAGATTGAGACATTTTTTCTGAGGGATTATGGGATATACCTTGTCTTATGTATTAGGTACAACATGTTCTCCAACTAAGGAATGGTCCCTTGGGCCTTTGTTTAATGACTCATGTATTCTGATATTTAACTTAGAGATAATGATATATCAGAGACTACCTCTCTGAATAATGTCTAACCAAGATATGTCAGAACATAGTATTTGCAAACTGAGTCGAGAATTCATGTCATCTCTGTTTAGCCAGTCATCAGAAATTGAGAATTCTGCCATAAATACCTGAATCTAAATGGCTAACCCAAAATAGAGGAATCAAACTTCTAAGCCTGTATCATTCATTCATGCTGTTACAAACAGCATTTGAATGTTAGTTGGCATTCCAAGATTGAAGACAACATGTGGATTGCTAACATATGACTTACTGTTTCAAATATTGGTGATAAATGTTGGGATATTCCTATACTTCTAATCCCTTTTAAGTCAGGGAAGTATGATTTCTATACCCCACAAACCAAGGGGATTCTGAAAATTACATTTGTTTAAGAGGGTCTAACAGTTTTTCTTTCATAGAAGGTGTCAAGTACTCCCAATCTTCCAATATTACTCCATACCTTTTCACTTTTGATAAGACATAAGACATAGTTCTTAGACAAAAGCCTGCTTTTGACTGTGTCCTTTATACCAATGGGATTTTAACTTTTATTTTTCTCTTCCATGGCACTTACATTTGTCCATTAGTAAAACTGGGTATAAATCATTTTAATGCTCAGCAACAGGGACTAAAGTGAAGGGAGCCCTATGATGCTTCCTCTGTAGAAAAAAAATTTGGTACTTTGAGACAATAGCATAGATGAGAAAACTTATAATGCATCTCTATCAAATCAGTGTGCTCCAGATATTCTAAATTGTCTAAGGTGGTTTTGGGAAAAATGTCTCATAACTGAAAACTCCAAATGTTTTCTATTGGCAAGTGAGTGTCTCAAGCAATCATGTTTTAAAAGACACTTCAGAGTTACCCCTCTGATCTCTAGTTGACCTTTCTGAATATGGTTACATATCATTGCACACAAGAGTCTTCCCATCTGAGAAAATTAGAAAGTTCAACACCTACAACAGATGGAACTACTTGTCATGCATGAAAATATAGCAGGGAATATAATATAGACATGGATTCATCTGCCTAGAACCCAGGAAATGTACTTGAAACTTTGGTATCAATTGTAGAGAGAAAGAAATTACTGTGGAAGCATCACTACTCTGAAGACCAATTGTACTTCAGGAAAATATTCTGAATTCTTTCTGGACTCACAAATTTTTGACTAATCATATAAATATCTGTTGCTGGGGGCAAAATGAGAACCTAATAAGGTAGGGCCAACATGTTCTCCCAGGAACCAAGGTAACCTAGAATTTTCACCACTGTCAAGTGTGAATTGAATTCTACATATATATATATATATATATATATAATATATATATATATATATATATGGTATTTCCTCGACCTAATAAGGAGATTCAGAAATATTCCCTTAACCAGGATAGTTTCAGAAGTTTCCACTCTGTCAAAGGAGATACAGAGCACACTCAACAAAATATCAGGATATATATTCCTCTTTGAAATAAGCAATCTTTTGTGTATATGTGAGAATTGGAATCCTTTTGTTGCATTACAATCTTGCATTAGAAATTAAATATCTAATCTTCCTGTGCTGGTCCTGGGCCCTTCCCCATGTGTCCAAGGCCAGAATGTAACCCTTCATTTGGATGGGTGGGGGGTAGGTTTGGGGTGGGGAGTAGGAATGGGGGTGAGGGGAGGGAGAGGGAGAAGGGACTTTCATGTGATACAAGCTTGTTCCCTAACTAGAACTAATAAATAAATTTAAAAAAATTCCCCAAACTCAGAGAGAGAAATAGACATTCAAACACAGAAAGTATTTAGAATCCCAAACAAACATGGCTAAGAAAGAGTATCTCTGCAACAGCTGATGGCACATAATGCACTCTATTAGATTTAAATTAAAGATTTATATTATTACCCATTGCATAGTTTGTCCCATGCCATGCCCAGCTGCAATGAATGCTCACTCTGTCCTTGTTTGATGTATTTCACTCTGAAAACACCAAATTGGTTTGATTTCCAAGCAGAGTTATTTAAACTCTTTTAGTTTCCGTTGATTTATTTTCTTTCTAGCTTTCCATCAATTTCTTAGAAAAAAATGAAATTGCCCATTGTTGTGAATTTACCTTACCCTGTAATTTTGTTTTTCTAATCCAAATATCTTGAAGCCATTTAACAAGATATACAGATAAACAATAACTTTTATATGCTACTTCTTATGTATTGACCTACTGATGGCTTGAAATTTTGTGGAAGCAATAACCTGAAACTTGTTTCATTTATTTATATAATTATGCTAGCTTCCTTGTATCTCATGTTACACTGTGAAAATTTTCAAAACTTAAAATTTAATCTTTTTAATTTTAATGCATAATTCCATTAGCTAGTACAATTTTTAAACTTTATTTTTCATTCATCTAGTTTTATCTTCTGTATTTGATTGGAAAGTTCAGTAATTTTGTAGCTGGTGTTAATTATATGTTCGAATTTAGGTGTGCTTGTTTTGCATTTTTTAAAAAAGTATCCCATCTGTTTCTCTAGTTTGTTATATATATCCTATTTTATATATGTCAGGATTGTGCCCAGTATACTTTGGTTCCTTTTAGATTTTAAAATATTACCTTTGGACTTACGGAGCCCCTTCCACATAGAGGGATTCCCTCTCAGCCTAGACACACTGGGGAGGGCCGAGGCCCAGATCCAAATGATACAACAGACTTTTAAGATCCCCTGTGGAAGGTTTCACCCTCCCTGTTGAGCAGAAAGGGGATGAAATAGGGGGTCAGTGGAGGGCATGGGAGGAGGGGAGGGAGAGGGAACTGGGATTGACATGTAAATCAAGCTTGTTTCTCATTTAAATAAAAAATTAAAATAAAAAAGAACACATACAGCAATACAGCAAAAAAAAAGAAATTAAATATCTATACAAGGTAAAATAAAATTAGGATATTTGCCCATCTGCACCTCAGAAACATTCTTAATATATATATATATATATATATAATATATATATATATATATGGTGTATCTCCATGAATAACATCTCACTATACAGCCTTAAAGATTCACTCTCACTACTAATGTGTCTTGGAAGACACAGATATTAATAACTGAAATGCTTGCTTATACTGATGTGACATTGAAATACCATGTATCTCATATTAGACCCTGTAGTAAATAATCAAAATAGTGAGAATCCACATTTTGTTCTATGCCATGTAGTTTAGGTTAAACTTGGAAAGTCCAAAGAGAAAGCAATTTTTGTCCTTCCTCTTTGATTAATGATTAGAGCATGTCAAGGCTAATATGAAATCTGTAAGAATAAGAACCTTACAAAACAGAAAGAAGATTTGGACGTACAGTAGGAGAGGTTATTTATTTGGCTATGCAATTAGGTGAGGCAAATAAATCCCTTTTCTTGCTCACATTAAAATTTGGCTTGCAACTCTTTGTAACTCTACAAGATGGCCTAGTACTTTACTTTCTTCTACTCTGCATTACACAATTCCCTTATGAGGAATGTTTTCAAGAGTATTTTACTTGTGCTATAATGTAGTTTACTCCAATCTCCACAGACTCATGAGATAAGTCTCAGACATTCTTTGTTTGGTAAATGCACATTGTAGTTGTAAGTTCTCACCAGTGGAATCCACTCTAGGTAGAGTTCACAGACAACAATCATAGTGAACATATCGAGGATTGGAGGCCACTACCAACAATACAGTCATAACCAGTCACAAGAAATATTGCAGTGTTCATTTATCCTCCAAACTGCACACAAAACTAAGGAGCCAGTATGGTTGACACAGGAGCACCAGCTGTTCAAAACCACTAAATTTGATTCTTGTTGTCTTCCAAATTTCCCAAAAGTCATCGATATCCTAATGTGTTAAGAAATTCTAGATGAAGAAGCAGTGTTGGGAACCTTCTCTACTGTAGACTTCACAGGAAGAAATTCATCATTTGCCTAAATTGATAGTAATTTTCCTTGTCTACCTGAAATGCATGTCCTTCATCAATGACAATTATGGTAACTAATTTTGACTTATACTTGGCATTAGATTTCCCCTATTAAAAATGTTCTTCCTATCTGACCCATTAATTATGGTGAAAATTGCCCCTTTGGGAAAGACCACATTCAGTTCTTCTCCATTTGGCCACCCTGATGGCATTGTTACTTTGAATATAGTGAACCTCATGACTTGCTCTTTTTATGAAATGATGATGAGAATTTTGTCTTCTGACTTTAAGGGACCAATTTCTTGTCTATAAGCACAATTTGAGCCTTAATAAAATGGCTCTACCAAGAGTGTCACAGAAAATCATGGTCTACAAAGCTGGGGGCTTAAATTATTAAACCTTCTAAAAAGTGCTCTCACTTCTTTTCCCTTTCTTTCAAGTGACCTAACACATATTCCTTCGATTACCTTGCACAGCAAGTTAGGTCCATAATTTCATGTCTTCATGAGGATACTTCAGATGTACTCCCACTGACCAAGTGGCTATTCAACTAACCTTCTAACACACAGGATCTTCAACACACTTCTAATGTCAACGTCTTCATTGAAGAAATTCTGAGACTTGTGTCCTACATGCACTGAACATTTGGAAGATGAGTCTATTTAACCCTAATGTTCTCTTGGAATATGGTGCAGTACATTGGTCTTCCTCTACTTTATAATGTACCCTGACAAATTTCTGTCAAAGGTATCCAAAACCTCAACTTACATTGCCTAGTTTACATTCACTTTTTCCTCTCTGCACAATATGGACTTAAAAGTTCAAATTAAGTCCAAAAGTATTCTGATTTCTTGTAACCAGACAGGTCTATGATGTATAACTACCCATTAAAGGATAAGAAATTCTCCTTATGCAAAATAGGCCTATACATATCTCACCAATGATGCTGAACTATTTACAAATCTGGACGTGGAGATGTCACATCCTGCTCTCTTAAATTTTGGATCGTTGGATATATACACTACTCTGAAGGCATTAAAAAATCTCCTTAGGTGCTCCAAAATGCTTGGAAGTAAGATTTCATCAAAAGGGTCCAAGAATATACTCTTTTACCCTTTGTACTTCCAATTATCTTCCCCCAACCTTAAATTAAGAAGGCATTTCCCTACTAAAAATGACTGCAGATATTCTTCATTTCATAAAATTTTAAAAGTCCTCAATTCACAAATCAGCCTGATGAATTCTGTGTATTCTTTGAGAAATAGACTAATCAGTTATTATCTAAAGGGTAACTACCCATTAAAGGATATGAAATTCTCCTTCTGCACACTAGGCCTATTTATATCTCACCAATGAGGCTGAATTATTTACAAATCAAACCATGGAGATGTCCCATCATCATCTTGTAAATATGGGAACATTGAATATACACACTTCTCTGAAGGCATTACAAATCTCCTTAGGTGCTCCAAAATCAATAGAAGTATGATTTCACCAAAAATTTCCTGGAATATGTTCTTTTTTAATTTTTTTTATTAGTTCAAGACAGGGAACAAGCTTGTTTCACATGAAAGTCCCTTATCCCTCTCCCTCCCCTCATCCTCATCCCTCCTCCCCAACCCCCAACCTAACCCCACCCCATCAACCCACCACTCCCCAGGCAGGTAAAGGCCCTCTAAGGGCACTCTACAAAGTCCACCAAATCTTACTGTGCTGGGCCTGGTCCCTTCCCCTTGTGTCCAGGGCGAAAATGTGTCCCTTCATGTGGGATGGGTTCTCAAAGTCCCTTTTTACACCAGGGAAAAATACTAATTCTTTTACATTTTGTCCTTCCAACTATCTTCCCCAAAACCTTCATTTAAGTATGCATTTCCCTACTAAAAATGACAGCATATATGCTTGCTTTCATAAAAAGTTAACAGTCCTCAATGCAAAAAGCAGTCTCATAAATTATACTTATTCTTTGGGAAATATGTTATCAATTTTATATAATAGGATGTAATTTTAACTCAAGGGTCACTATGCTACTGCATTTTAATGCTGAATGCTCATCAGATGAGCTTTTTTCACAAAAGGCATTTAATTGTCATCTGATTCATGGTCATCAGCTTGTTCCCAACTAAATGGAGGTACCAGTCATTCCATTCACCACAATTGGCACCCTGAACACATGTATCTTAATGTCCCAGGGCCAAGGATTGTCAAATAGAGCCCAGTCATATATTTTATTAACTTGTGGTGGAAAAACTGGTGTGGGTCCCAACATTCATACTTATGTCTGAACAGCTGAATAAACGTAAGGAAGAAATGCAATTGTCAATGGAGTTTGATTGCTTTTCCTATACTCTATGAAGGTGCGAACCATTTTGAAATTCTCTGGTAATTCTGATGATCTATCTTCTCTGACTCCATGATGCCATGACCTCCCTCTCTGAGACTGGGATATATTGAACCACTATATATGGTGATTCCAATCTGCCTCCTCAATTCATTGTGTCTCAAATATATATCTTCAGTCTATTGAGCCCCCAAATCATATGCTTTTCACTTGGCCTTATAGAACTTTCTCATAGAATGGTCTCTACTCCCAATCTTTATCCAAGATGACCTCTGTTTTCTTGTCATCAAGGAGATAGATCTCAGACCTTCTTCACAGCCTGGTGTGACCAAAGGAAAATGAGAATTCTACTTCTCATCAAGGTGACATTGTTCTGCTCTTTTTTGTGCCAGCAGAACCTTATAACTACACCTAGTGTCTGGATACCAAATCCAAAGCTTACAATCAAGTTTTCATTATGTAGCAAGCCCATCATTTTGCATTCAGAGTTTGTATCCACACAGAATATTAAAATGACAGCTACAACGTGGACACCAATGAATAAGGAATATCATTAACATTGCTGCCTAACCTCTCTAAGATGACATGAAATATGGACATGACCTTGTTGTTGTTTCTAATGTTGTTATATTCTTCTTCTTGTTTCTATATTTGTTTTAAGTTTAGAAAGTAGTAAGTTAAACACTTTTATGTTATTCAATTCCTGCCATGAAATATTAGCAGCCATGTTGTTATCTTTAAATATTTTAAATCATCAAAGTCTTTCACATAATTTTGGGCAGTTCCAAGGCCTCCCTCCTATATCTAGTTTGAAAAAGTATCCCTGCATATTAAAAGGGATCCAAAAAGCCATTTCACGCAAAAAAGATAAATACTGGTTCCACTTGCATTGGCCCCAAAAGATGCAAAAGTCTCCAAATTAACTTCCAACTTTAAGGGTGTGCTTTGGGTTATGCAGGTTACCCAGATGTCACTCTAGAGTATGAGCTCTCACTTGCTCATGTCATCTGTTACTCTGTGTTTCTCCAACATTGTCCTGAGCCCTTTGTTTGCCACTCCTCTCTCTGCACAAATGGAATTAAGGAGTTAGGCTCAGTGCTTACCTGTGACTCTCTGCTTCTGCTTCCACCAGGTACTAGATGAAGGGGCTATGCTGGTGTTTAAGGTAGTCATCAAACTCATTATAGGGAAATGGCATTTAAGATACACTCTAAACTGCCTCTTAGATTCTTAGTAAAAGTCATCTTTGTAGATTCCTCTGAATTTTCTTATTTCCTATTTTCTTTTTAATCCCATAATGGCTTCTTCTATCATAGTGTACTTTTCCTTGTTCTTCTCTGCCCTTGCTCCAACTTGATCTTACTGATCACTTACATCCCCACCTTCCACTTCTCCCCTCCCATTTCTCCTATGTCCCTCCTCCCTCCTTCCATGCCCCCAATGTACTCAGGAGACCTGCTCAATTTCCCCTTCTCAGGAGATCAATGTATGTCTCTCTTAGAGTCCTATTTTATTCCTAGCTTCACTGGGGTCATAGATCGTAGGCTGGATATCCTTTGCTCTATATCTAATATACACTTAGGAGTGACTACATACAATGTTCCTCTTTATGTGTCTCGGTTACCTCACTCAGCATGCCCCCTTCTATTTACATCCATTTGCCTGTAAATTCAAGGTGTTATTTTTTACTGCAGAGAAGTAATATATTACTTATATTTTTGACATTTTCTTTATCCATTCTGCAACTGAAGGACATCAATTTTGTTTGCATTGCAGACTCTGGTTATTACAAACAGTGCTGCTATGAACATAGTTGAACAGAAACCCTTGTGGTTTCAATATGCATCATTTGCTTATATGCCTAAGACTGGAATTGCTGGATCTTGAGGTAGATTCATTACCATTTTGTGAGAAACTACCTCATTAATTTCAAAGTGACTGTATAAGTTTTCATTATTACCAGCAGTAAAGGAGTGTTCCCCTTTCTCCAAGCCTACTCCCATATAAGCAGTCATTGTTGTTTTTAAGCCATTCCAACATGTAGAATGTTGTGGCGTCTACCCTTGACCAGCAAGAAAGACGCCACACCGAGGAATCTTCTTTAACACAGTTTAATCGGGAACCTCTTTGCTTTGTACCGTGTATAATGGCGGCGGGCCCCGGGCCGAGGGAGACGGGGCCTGATATAGTCTACATCTACCAATCACCTAACCCTACGTGGCGCGCCAGGATAGGTTGTCTCCAAGCAGAATTAAGAGGATACATGACCTTTACCATATTTGGAGTTGTTTACTACAGAGAGCGCTCGCCGTCGGGCTGGCGGAGGGCAGAAACCGGCGCCATCTTTTGGGTGCGGTTTTCTGCAGCTCCCTACAGTTCCCCCTTTTTGTTTTAATATTATAGGAGTAGCAGTATCTATCTGTTGTCAGATTTTAGTCATCTCTGTCTTAGGTTTAACCCCAGTGTCCCTATCTTACCCGTCAAAGAGTCACTGTGTCGCTCTCACAGGCTCATGTCTTAGGTTGAAGGGAACACATGTATGTTTATTCGCTCAGCATGAGGGTAGGTGCCCGTCATTGAGCATGACTGATTCAGATACGCATCACTCACTCAGCAAGGGCGAGACAGACATCTATTTGTCTGTCAGCATGGATAACCATGCTTGAGGGGACTGTCCTGCTTCCACAGCAGCAAAGGCCTGTACCAACATAGCAGCTTGGGATTTTTGCGACTTCCTGATCCTGTATAGGCACCACAAGCAAACAAAAATGGCTAACAGCATCATGGAAAACATAACCCCTACTCCAGCCCATTCCTTAACTAAACTAAAGGCTTGTGCAATCATGGTATTACTTCTCTGTTGTGTGACCCTCATCCTGCAGATACACCATAACGCTATGAAACTAACTAGGATAAGCATTCCTCCCAGGGCACCCATTCCTGCCCACTCTTTCAGATGATTTATGGCTTGAGTGATCCACGCAGACAGTCCTTCCGCAACCAAGATGTCGACCCTGGTGGAATTCACATGTACTATGGAGAGTCTCAGCTCCTGTATCAGCTTGTCAAAATCCCCAGACCAGTTGCCTAGAAGATACTATGAAGGTTGTTTAGACATATTTGCTGCTAAGGAATAATTCTGACAGGAAACAGCTGTTATACACAAACCAGGCATTCTCCATTCACATCCCAACTGTGCCAGTTGTCATAAAGTATCCAATTGTTCCTGTACTAGATCAATGCATTGATTCAAAACCATAATGCCACCTTTCAATTGAGCATTAAGGGTAGATTGGATATCCAATGCAATCTCCATATGCTAAGTGCAGCAATTTCAACTCCTTACTAGTTAAGAGAATATCATCCATATAGTGGACACATCTCACAGCAGGGTATTTCTCTCTAATAGGAGCAATAGCATGACACACAAAATGCTGACACATAGTGGGGCTATTGACCATACCCTGGGGTAAAACCACCCACTCATATAATGGTATGGAGAATAGAAGGTAAAGTAAAAGCAAACCTAACACTATCCTGCACACATCACAAATCAGGTTCTTTATGATTGGGTAGGGCTGACAGCAACGGTAAACCATGCTGTACAGGCCCCATGACTTGCATCTATTTATTTCCTTCAGCTGTTTGATCAAAGGCATAGCAGTATCTGGATCCCCAAACACTCTTCCTGCAGCTTTTACCATTCTTGCCAAAAAGTCTGAAAAGGGTTCCATAGGACCTTGTAATATCTTTGTAAGATTTCCACTGACCTCACCTTTGTTAGGCAGAGACCTCCAAGCCCTAATGGCTATTTGATTAATCTGATCATACACTTGAGGAGGATATCCTGTTTGTTGCTGTGCAAAACGTCCTTGACCAAGAAGCATGTCCACATCCCAATATTGATCACCAGCTGCACGATTAATCGCACCTTGATCATTGGCAAACTCAATTTGAAAAGCTCTCCAATCCAAATATTGTCCTGGTGATAAGCAAGCTCTTACCAAATTTGTCCAATCACTGGGTGTCATACAGTAGCGACCGAGCGCTTCTATCTGAGCAATTGTAAAAGCTGCCGTCACCCCATAGGTGCGTACCGATTCTGCCAGAGCTTTGACTATTTTAAAGTCAATTGGTTTATGATATTTCTGTTGGTTACCGTTTGTAAAAACTGGATAAGCCAGTGGTTGAGTAACCTGAAACTCAGTGCGAACCGTACGCCACACTTCCGGACAGAAGGTGGAGCAACCAGGACCTCCTACTTCCTCTTTCGAGCAGTAGGGGGGAGGAGCGGTAGGGCGGTGCCCTTGCTTTACAGTCGCCATTTTAGGACGCTGTTTTTCTGATACTTTTAATGAATGTTTTTCCATGAGCTCAATAATCTCTTTCTCCTCTTCCTCTATGATGTCCTCATCCTCACATATATCCTGCTCTGATTCTGAATCCTCTCCTGGTTCTTTTAACTCCTTTCTCAACCTTCCTAGAGAAGGATAGACTCGCTTCTTATCCCTTTTCTGTTTCTCCTTTGTTCTCTCACTTTCTGACTGTTTTGACCTTTCTTCTTGGAGCATTTCAAGGGCAGCCTGTCCATTTGCTATAGCTTTCTTATTTCCCCCTTTGTCCTCTAGACAGCTGCGCACCAGGCGCCAAACCGGGCGAACACTCGGCTTCAACGCTCCTTGCTCCCAGGCAAAATCCAGGTCTTTCCCTAATTTATCCCAACTATCCACAGTGAGATTGCCCGAGGCTGCAAACCAGGGTGCAATGGTGTCGCATTCACTCAGGAACCTCTGTAATGTGGCTTTAGTTAACCTTAAATTGTTAGAATGAAGTAGCTCTTGAAGAGCCAGAAAAATTGGATGTGATTGTGACGATCCCATTGTGCTTTTGTCTTAATTAGCACGCTCCGAAGGTGTGCAAGTAGGATAACACCACCAGAAAACAAAAGCCCACACTGCGATATTAAAAAGCAGCCAAATCACCACTATAATAGCGGGGTCCATTAACTTACTTTCACTCTGCAAATTAAAGCAGAAGCGAGGTTTTTTACTTTCGGTTCGCTTTTGTCGCGAACAGTGTTGCTCCTTTCCGGAGACTTTACCGCCTCTTTCCCGAGGGCTTTGTTGCTCCTTTACCGGAGACTTTATCGCCTCTTTCCTGAGGGCTTTGGTGCTCCTTTACCGGAGACTTTATCGCCTCTTTCCCGAGGACCTTGGTGCTCCTTTACCGGAGACCTATCTCCTCTTTCCCGAGGACCTTGGTGCTCCTTTACCGGAGACTTTATCGCCTCTTTCCCGAGGACCTTGGTGTTCCTTTACTGGAGACCTATCTCCGCATTCACCGCGGACTTTACAGTTCCACTTACCTTGGGAACTTACCCCCGACTGTGAGAAGTTCTGATTCCCTGTACGTACGGGCCACCACTCGCGGCGGTGGCGGCGTCCCCGTACGGGCCACCACTTGCGGCGTCCACCCTTGACCAGCAAGAAAGACGCCACACCGAGGAATCTTCTTCAACACAGTTTAATCGGGAACCTCTTTGCTTTGTACAGTGTATAATGGCGGCGGGCCCCGGGCCGAGGGAGACGGGGCCTGATATAGTCTACATCTACCAATCACCTAACCCTACGTGGCGCGCCAGGATAGGTTGTCTCCAAGCAGAATTAAGAGGATACATGACCTTTACCATATTTGGAGTTGTTTACTACAGAGAGCGCTCGCCGTCGGGCTGGCGGAGGGCAGAAACCGGCGCCATCTTTTGGGTGCGGTTTTCTGCAGCTCCCTACAGAATGTTATCTCATAGTTGTCTTGGTCTGCATTATCTTGATGCCTAAGGTTGTTGAGCAATTCCTTAAGTGCCTTTTGACCATATGACATTTTCTGTTGAGAATTCGCTCTTTAGTTTGGTATCCCATTTTAATTGGATAATTTGTTGTTTTGGTTACGATCTTCTTGAGTTTGTTTTATATTATCGTTATCAAGCCTCTGTCAAAATTGGGGTTATTGAAGATGTTTCCCATTCTGAAGGCTGCCCTTTTGTCTGTTTTCCTATATCTGTTGCCTTACAGAAGCTTCTCTATTTTAGGAGTTCCCATTTATTATTTCCCAATCTCAATGTCTGTGCTACTGTTGTTATGTTAAACAAGTGGTCTCTTGAGCCAATGCATTCAATTATACATCCAATTTTCTATTCTAAGTTGTTCAATGTGAATGGATTTACATTGAGTTCTTGATGCATTTGGCCTCGTGTTTTGTGCATGGCAATGCATAGGAATCTATGTGCAAATCTACATGTCAGGATCCAGTAATGCCAGCTCCATTTTTAGAGATACTTTCGTTTTTCCATTGTATGATTTTTCTTCTTTGTCAAAAATCAGGATTTTGTAGGTGTGTATTAATTTGGGGGGCATTGATTAAAATACTTTGGTCTACCTGTAAATTTTGTACAAATATCAAGCTGCTTCCATTATTGTAGTGCTATAGTGGACATGAAGCCAAGGTTAGATCACCTATGTTAGTTCCTTTATTGTACAGGATTTTATTTCATATCCTGTGTTTTATATTTTTCCACAAAAAATTGAGTATTATTCTTTCAAGGTCTTTAAAGAATAGTGCTGAAAATTTTGTGGAGATTGCATTGAATCCATAGATTGCATTTGAGAAGGTTTCCATTTGTATTGTTTTGATCCTATCTATGCAAGAATGTGGGACATCGTTCAAATTTATGATATCTTCTTTTGTCCTTATATAGAACTCTGATATTTTTGACAACAAGTAGCTTTGCGAGCTTAAAACAGAACATATTTCAGGATCAACCATTTTAAGTTTAACATTACATTGCAAAGAATGAAACATGGTCCAGATTTCTCTTTCATTCTGCTACTGTCCATAGTTGTAACACTAGTCAATAAAGTTCTAATAAGCTACTGACCAAACTTTGACAGAATACCAAGCAACATATAACACTATACAATAACTGCAGGTCAAAATTAAGATGCTTTACATTGTCCTAAAGATGTTTGACAGTTTCAAAACACTGTTGATTTCTACCAAGTCACTTCTAACATAAAAAGGCTGCTAATGGATCTAAAATTTGTGTTTATCATAAACCCAAAGGATTAATGTCTATTTCAGGGAGCTGAATCGTACAAACCCAATCAGGTCAAATTCACTCTAAGTAAATAGTATTCAACCATTCCCTGGTTCCAGACTCTCTTCCATCATCTTGGGACCCCTCAGGAAGCCCTCCCTAATCTTACATTCCTCCACTCCAATACCAGGACTTATGGAACATTTTTTAACATAACATCGACTTCTATGCTGCTGACATCTCACCAATTCTAACAGGTGCCAGTGAGTTTCATACAGACTGGAATGTGATGGAGCTACCAGCAACCTCAGGACATGGCAGCACCCCAGCTTTCTCAGGTCCCTAAAAGTGTCCAATACCCCCAGGTCAATTATTCTTGAGAACTTGATGTCCTTATCCCCTAAAATTTACATAAGACAATGATGAGAGAGTGGAAGAGAACTATTGGCTGGCCCCATGGACACCCAAAACCAAGGTCCTCCATGGCTGATAAGGGCAGGAGCTTTAAGGACATCTGCCTCCTGATGATAGCATAGGACTTGTGTATCAGAGAACAACTTTAGGAAGGATCGCCTTTAGTTGGCCGAAGAAGCATAGGGAAATTGGATTCCAATTTCCACTTCTCCAGGTTGTAAAGTGTCTATTGCAGCAGTTGAGGTGAAAGACAGGGTTGCTGTGGAGAAATATACAAAAATTTACACTGATAAGACGTTCAGTGTGACTGGATTTAAATCAATGTCTTTGATACATTTAGACTTTACATTGGTCAATAGAGGAGGCTGAGATGGCTAAAAAAACACTTAAGAATTTGTTAAGCATCCATAGCCATCAGGGAAATGTAAATCATAACAACTCAGAGATATCATCTTACAACTGCCATGATGGCTAGAGTGAAAGCATCATGGACAATTTATGCTGGAGAGAATGTTGAGAACAGGGAACACTTCTCTGTTGCTGCTGGGAGTGAAAAGATATACAACATTTTGGCAGTCAGTATGGAAGTTTCTCTAAAAATTGGATATCACTGTATATCACCATTTAGCTATTCCTCTCTTTGGCATGTACCCAAAGCATGTATATTCATACATCTTGCACATCTATAGACCTAGGTTCTTAACAACACTATTTGTTTCCAGAAAAAACCTGGAAACAACCAAGATGTCCCTTGATTAATGAATGGACAAAGAAATTGGAGTACTACTCACTGGAAAACAACAATAAAACAAATGGATGGAACTAGAAGAAAACATCCTTAATGAGGTAACCCATATACAGAAAGACAAACATGTTATGCACTCAGTAATGTACGAATATTACACATAGAGCAAATGATAACTAGTCTACAATACAGAATTACAGAGAAGGTAGGAACAAGTAGGAATCTAAGAGATAGATACATGCTTCCTCAGAGGAGGCGAAATGCACACCATCTCCGGAATATTTTTGTAAATCTGGAAGGAGGTGATAGGTAAGTGTAAAAGGAGCAGAGAAGTCAAGGGGATAGGAGAACATGAGGGATCAGACAGATTGATTAGGGGGAAGAATAGATGAGAGCTAAATAGAGATACTTTTGTAGAGGCATATATTGTACGTTTAATGAGAAATAGGGCACTAGGCAAATGTCCAGGAATCCACAAGGATAATCCCAACTATCAATCTCAGCAATACTGGAGAGGCTAACTTTAATGCACTTCCCCTATAATGTGATAACATCTTATAGCCTTCATCCAGTAGCTCATGGAAGCAGAAAAATACACAAAAAGATAAAGAATGACCTGAGCTCCAAGAAATTAGTGCCTGAAAGGGAGGTATGATGATCAAATGGTCAATACCAGGCTGGAGAGACCCAGAAAAACAGCTGACCTAACCAACTGGGAGCTCACCCACCCCATTCTGACAAATGGGGAACAATTTTAGTACCATAAGTTTATTCATGTCCATTTCATTGGAAAAGTATTCCAGAAACTTTTATTATGAGGTATTAGTTTCCTTTAATGTTGAGTTGTATTTGCAGAATTGGGAGAGATCCACCTTTCATATACAGTCGTTTAGCCTGTGTCTTTTTATAAGTATATTATGTCCACTGATATTAAGAGATATTAGTGACCTGTGTTGTTAATTTTTTATTTCTTTTTTATCAATTTATTTTTATATTCCAATTATATGCCTCCTCCTCTCTTGCTGCTACTCACTATTACCCTCTACCTGTCATTTGCTCCAAGGAACTAGTAAGGGATCCCCTAGGTAATACCCTAAGTCTGGATTATTATCTATTTGAAGCAGAACCAAGGAACCACTCTAGACATTGTTACCCCTTGTCGAGGTTTGACCAAGGTATCTTTCCATATAGAATGATCTCTAAAAGTCAGGTTGTGCATTATAGTTAGAATTTGGATCAATAGCCAGCTACTGTATATTGTCTGAAGATCACCATTGTTACCTGAATTAAGGGACTGTAGTTCAGTCCTATGTAGGTTACCTCCTTTTTGAACCAGAGCTTAATCACACTAGTTCAGATCAGCTGATTCTGTGGGTTTCCCCCATCAAGGTCTTCATTCCATTCTTCATAATATTTCTCCTTTATCACTTTGCATTTACTCCAGGAGCTTAGCAAAATAGTTATTGTTGGATTTTTGCATCTGCTTCAATCTGTTTCTGCAAGAGGGATGTAACATGTCCAGGTTTTTTGATTATAGGCTGGGTATATATTGCTTTATGTATTCTATCTACTTATGAATGAGTACATGCTATATTTTTCTTAGATATCTCACTCATGATGGTTTTTTAGTTATGTTCATTTGCCTATGAATTTTTGGTGTCCTTTTTTCTTACTGCTGAGCAGTACTCCATTGGGTAAATGTACCACATTTTTTAAAATTCCATGCAGCACTTGATGGACATTAAGTTTGCTTCCAATATCTTTTAGTACATATAATTCTGCTATGAACATAATTGATCACATTTCCTTGTGGATTATTGAGCATCCTTTGCATAAATGGTTTTACATGTGTGTGTGTTGTTTCTGGAAGCTGTATAAGTAAACTTTGAGATAGAAGAAGCAAAAAAAAATCCTTACAACTTAGAGATAAACTATTGTGATAAGAAGTTAAAGAAAGTTGTAGTGTGAGGTCAAGATTGTGTGGGCTTCTGTTTCATTGTGGGTATTGTGTCATACCTTAATATCATTATTTTTGCCTGGCAATCACAATGTGACTCTTTCTCTCCATAACATGGGGACAACAATAGAGAACATTTGAGAAGCACAGTATTGACAGGATAATGTGCTATCCTCTGCTTGTATCATATACAGCTTTTGATATTTGCACGTTGAGAGGTGTCTCTACACAGGCCATGGACAAGGCCATAAACAATAGCCTTGGATCTGGCACTATTACTGTCAACTACAAATAACATCACTGAATCCAGTTTGAGAAAAAGTTATGTGAAGGCTTTCATATGTTGATAACCTAATTTTTTCTCTATTTTTAAATTTAAATTACAAACAATATTGTTTCACATGTCAATTCAAGTTCCCTCTCCCTCTCCTCCTCCCCTGCCTGCAACTAACACCCTACCTATCCCATACTATTTCTTCTTACACATAGAGCAAAGGGTCACCAGCCTACAATCCACACCACTAAAGAAATTAAGCAACAAGTTGGACTCCAAGTGATATCCTCTTTTTTAAGAAGTAAACTTGGAATAATAAATCAAGCCCTAGGAATAGCCATCAAGATTTGTGTTTTCCTTTGTTGCCTATATTCTGTAAGAATTTAAGCTATTTTTCTTCCTGAATTAAGATTCTTGCAGAAGGTGTTTTTCTCTAAAGATATATATGTCCTTCATAATATATCTGAAGGAGTATAAAAGTCTGTATTCACTGTGTCAGTACCACTTGAAACGACTGGGAGTCCCTCACGTTTTAACTTAGTGTCTGAAGACAGTTCAGACTCCTGACACACAGTTCATGCCAGCACTCTGTTGTTATTTAAAAGCAGTCCTAGTTTCTTCTTCATGGACCAGTGTTGATAATTTTCATTCAGAGTCTTCTAGAGTCCTTTCAGCTAATAGTATGGATACATTTGTATCACAATTTTGGAGGAGCCTTTGATTGTAGGTGAAAGAATATGCCCCTTTGAAATGAGGGTCTTCTACAATATCCATGCCCAAAATCATGCCACTGAGTCAAGTTTGGAGAACCAGTTATTAACAAAATTGTGTAAAGTTGTGTTTTGCCGCATTGGAGTCTTGTGATTGGCATGTAATTGGGAAGTGCAGAGAACGCTCAGTACAGAACCAACTGAGTGAACCAGAAATACTAAAAGAGATTGCCTTTTAATTTGAAATTCCACCCTGAAGAAGAATTGTCTTACTAAAGACAACTAGTTTTTCTTTGTTTCTTTGCTTGTGTGGTTTTCATCTTATTACTTGGAGTTAGTAGCGTGTACATTCTACGGACATAGACAAGTTTGTTTCTTCTGTGTAAATTCAAGAATAAATAAAGATTGAGGACCTGATGGACTATGTAATTCCCGAAGGTATACAGGTATCTATAAATTTTTAATGACAAACATTAGATGTCACAATCTCTCGCTTTCAATGGTGGCCATGGTTACCAAGAAACAAAATGTCTTACTCAAGGATTATACATATAGTGACTGGCTAAGTTCTGACCTTTTCCGGAGTTTATTACTTCATACTTGGTGGAAAACAGACAAACCAAAATTCTAAAGAGAGATTAAAATTTTATGGAGCCCCATACAGTTTTCCTACCTTTTCATTGGTTCTTTAAATCAACCCATTCAACATGTCCAGGGGACATAGTATATATGCAAATGACTTACATTCATAAAACATGGACATCTGTACAGCTATGTTCATAACAGCAATATTTGTTATAGGATAATATCGAAACAACCACAATGTTGCTCAACTAAAGAATACATGAAGAAAATGTGGTATGATTAATCAATGGAGGACTACTAATTGGCAAAAAAGTGAAACAAATGCATGGAACCATAAGAAACTATCCTGAGTGAGATAAACCATATTCAGAAATATAAATTTGTTATGTACTCACTTATGTATGTTTATAGGACTTAAATCAAATGAGAACTAGACTACAATCCACAACTCTAGAGAAGCTAGAAACAAGTAGGACCCTAAAAGAGACATACATTGTCCCGAGAAAAGGGGAAAAGGACAAGTCCTCCTGAATAATTTAGGAGTAACAGGGAAGGAGGAGGTAGGTAGGAGAATGAGGAGGGGAGAATAGGCAGTGATAGAAGAACATGTGGGATCAGGAAGATTATTTAAGGGGAATAATAGATGAGAGCAAGCAAACAGATACCTTAATAAAGGAATAAATTATAGGTTTAAAGAAAATTATGGCACCAAGCAAATATCCAGTGATCCACAAGGATAATGCCTTATAACAATGTAAGCAAGAGTGGAGAGGCTACCTTAAATGAAGTTACCATATAATGTGATGGGTTACTACATTATATGCCATCATAGAGCCTTCATCCAGTAGCTGATGGAATCAGAAGAATACATGCAAAGCTAAACAATGACTTGAACTCCTGGAACCCAGTTTCAGAAAGCAGAGAATGATATGCAAATGGGTTGATACCATGCAGGAGATATCCACAGAAACAGCTGACATGACCAAGTGGGAGCTCCTGGACCCCATTCTGACAACTGTGGAACCATCATAGTACCATAATATTTTTTATGTCCATTTAAATGAATAATTATTTCCACTCTTTTACTATGAGGTAGTTACTCTGTTAAATGTTGAGCTGCGTTTCATGTTTGCCAAAAATGAGATATATTCTTTTCAATGATATTCAATCTATTAGACTGTGTAGTTTTATAAATATATTATGTCCATTGATAGTAAGAGATATTGGTGAACTGCAATTGCTATTTTTTCTTTTTATCTATTCATTTTTATATTCTTATACCTTCCCTGCTCTCCTCCTGCAACCTCCTCTTTCCCCCATCCTCTCATTTGTTGCTTGGAGGTGGTAAGGCCTACCTTAGGAAATACCCATATCTGACCTATTATCAAGTTGAGGCAGGACCAAGGAAACTCTCTAGCCACCATAACTCTATATCAAGGTTGACTAAGTTATCTCATCATATAGAATGGGTTCCATCAGGTCAGTTTGTGCATTAACTTTAGAACTTGGACCCACTGAGAGAGACCATTTATTGCCTGACAATCACCGTTGTTACCTGAATTAAGTGAGTGGACTTCAGTCCTATGTTGCTTCCCTCCTTTTCAGACCAATTCCAGTGATCTCTCACTAGCTTGTGTCAGTTGATTCTGTGGGTCGCACCATCATGCTCTTGACTATGTTCTTCATAATATTTCTCCTTTTTCACTGTGAATTGACTCCCTGAACTTAGCAAAATGGTTAATGATGGATTTCTGCATCTGCTTCCATCTGTTTCTGCAAGAGGTATGTTTCTTATTCAGGGTTTTGGATTGTAGGCTAGGTGTCATCTAATGAGAAACATTAGAAGTCACAGACTCATACTTGCAATGGTGCCCATTTTTACCAAGAAACAAAATATATTACTCAAGGAGTCTATATATAGTGTCTGGGTAATTTGGAACCTTTATCGGAGTTTCTTAACTTCATGCTTGGTGGAAAACAGAGAACCCAGAATTCTAAATATAGATTCAAATTTTATGGAGCTCACCTGAGTTTATGTACCTCTTCATTGGCTCTTTATATGAAACCATTACACACATCCAGGGGACACAGCATATCCTGGATATTCTTTCACTTTCCTTAAAGTTGAGGGGATAATTTTGATCCGCTTAGTTTTTGCTGTTTTTTTTTTCACTTTGGGTTCATGATATGATTATTTTCCCTTGATATGGAGACACACAAACATCTCATTTATGATGTGTCCTTTCCAGTTTGATATTATTTTGTTATAATTGTGGAAACTCAAACAAAAGTTAAAATATCCATCACTATATGTGAAAAAATCCATAATGGTAAACCCATGGGTCTTCAACCGTTGATAATTTTCTAGAAGAAACTTGGTTTTCCTGAGCATGGGAGAAAAGACCATCTTACTGGAATAAGACAATTTGTTGTATGATACATCTGTTTTAGAGGACATTAATGCTCTATATTATGAATTTATTAATTAGAATATACACTACTGATATGAGAAACACTACCTTCTAAGTTTTTGGTTTTAGCTTCATTTATTTTATCCTTCTGCTTTTCTACCTACCCTTTCCCAACCACTTTATATCCTGTTGGTATTAATACTATTCCCTCCATATATTCATTATTTCCTTTTTTCTTCTCTTTAATGATACCTTCCTTCGTTTCTTCTTTCCTTAATATTTCTACTGGGAAATAACCTTTTACAAAACTGAAGATTTTGTTCAAGAACCACTTCATGTCAGAGTATATTACTTCAAATGAATCTTACTCTCCTTTTGAGTAGAAACTGGCATGAACCTTGAAGCTTTGTTTGCATATAGGCAACTAGTTTTTCTATTGGAAACATAGAATTAGGAAGCATAAGGTAGTGTATTTTTTTACCGAGAACATTAGCAGGAGATATATTCATGAGATAATAAAATAGTGTTTAAACCCATGAAATAGTGATTCCTTTCATTAGTTTCCATTGATGTTGTGGCTTATCTAGTTAGGAAACATATAGCATAAAATAATTGAATGGCCCACCCCCATGTTTCTGGGCTCAGGGAGTATTCCTCTATATGGAGTGGGCTCCCAAAGTCCACACCTATGCTAGGGATAAATACTGGGCTTCTATAGGAAGTCCCATAGATTTCTGAGGTTTTCTCACAGAAACCCATGTTACTGGGTTCTGGATCAGTTCCATGCTGGTATTCCAGCTATCAGAATGGGGAGCAAGATTTCCCGGATGTTCAGGTCCGCTGTTTCTGTGGTTTTCACCAGGCTGGTCTTGACCTTTGTGCTCTTCCCTGGTCCTTCTCTGCAGCTGGGTTCCAGTTCAGTTCGGTGATTACTTATGGGTGTGTGCTTCTACTTCCACCAGCTGCTGGATGAAGGCATATAAGTCAGTCATCAATCTCATAATCAGGGGAGCACATTTAAGGTAGTCTCTCCTCCATTGCTGAGATAGTTAGCTGGTGTCATCTTTGTAGATCTCCAGACATTTCCCTAGTGCCTGATTTCTCTGTATACCGAAAATGTCTCCCTCTATTATAATATTTCCATTATTATATCATCTACTCTTCCCCTGACTCAAACTTTCTGCTCCCTCATGTCCTCTGCATCCCCCCACTTCTCCCTTTCTCATTCTCCCAGCTCCCTCCCCCTCTTCCTGTGCTCCCAATTTTCTCAGCAAATCTTGACCCTTTCCCCTTCCTCATTTGCAGATGTATATCTCTCATAGGGTCCTCCTTGTTTATTAGCTTCTTTGGCAGTGTGGATTGTAGGCTGGTAATCTTTACTCTATGTCTAAAATTCGCATGTGAGTGAGTACATAGCATGTTTCTCTTTTTGCGCTTGGGTTATCTCTCTAAGAATGGTTCATTCTAGATCCATCCATTTTCCTGCAAATTTCACGATTTTGTTTTTTTTTCCACTGAGTAGTACTCCATTGTGCAAATATACCACAATTTCTCTAATTCATACTTTGATGAGGGGCATCTAGGCTGCTTCCAGTGTCTGGCTATTACAAATAGTGACGCTATGAACAACGTTGAATGTATGTCCTTGTTGTATGAATGTTCTTCTTTTGGGTATATTCCTAAAAGTGGAATTGCTGGATCTTGTGGTAGGCTGATTCCCATTTTTTTGAGGAGTCGCCATACTGATTTCCAAAGTGGCTCTACAAGTTGGCACTCCCACCAGAAGTGGAGAAGTGTTCCCCTTTATCCACATCCTCTCCAACTTGAAATGTCATTGGTGTTTTTGAATTTGGCCATTCTGACAGGAGTAAGATGGTATCTCAGAGTTGTTTGGATTTGATTTTCCCTGATGGCTACGGATGCTGAACACTTTCTTATGTGTCTTTCAGCTATTTTAGATTGCTCTATTGAGAATCTTCTATTTAGTTCTGTACCCCACTTTTTAATTGCGTTGTTTGGTGTTTGTGGGGCCAACTTCTTGAGTTCTTTGTATATTTTGGAGATCAGCCCTCTGTCACATGTGGGGTTGGTGAATATCTTTTCCCAGTCTGTCAGCTGCCATTTTGTCTTGCTAAATGTCTCCTTTGCTTTACAGAAGCTTCTCAGTTGCAGAAGGTTCCATTTATCTATTTTGACCTCAGTGTCTGTGCTACTGGTGTAATGTTCAGGAATCAGTCTCCTGTACCAATTAATTCAACGGTATTTCCCACTTTGTCTTCTAATAGGTTCAGTGTAGCTGGATTTATGTTGAGATCTTTGATTCATTTTGACTTAAATTTTGTGCAAGTCGATAGGCATGGGTCTAACTTCAGTCTTCTACATGTCTGCAACCAGTTATGCCAGCACCATTTGTTGAAGATGTTCTCTTTGTTCCATCATATAAATTTGGATTGTTTATAAAAAATCAGGTGTTCATATGTGTGTGGGTTAATATCAGGGTTTAGAACTCTATTTTATTGTTCTACCTGTATATTTTTGTGCTAATACCAAGCTGTGTTCAGGACTATAGCTCTGTAATAGATCTTGAAGTCAGGGATGGTGATGCCTCCAGAAGTTCCTTTATTGTACAGGGATGTTTTGGCTATCCTGGGTCTTTTGTTTCTCCATATAAAGTTGAGAAATGTTCTTTCAAGGTCTGTGAAGAATTGTTTTGGGATTTTGATGGGGATTGCATTGAATCTGTAGATTGCTTTTTGCAAGATTGCATTTTTACTATTTTGATCCTACCTATACAAGAGCATGGGAGATCTTTCCATTTTCTGGTATCTTCTTTAATTTCTTTTTTAGAAACTCAAAATTCTTATGGTACATGTCTTTCACAATTTTGTTAGTGTTACCCAAATTATTTTATTTTGTTTGTAGCAATTTAAATGGTGATGTTTCTCTGATTTCTTTCTCTACCAATGTTTCATCGGTATATAATAGGGCTACTGATATTTTTGAGTTAATCTTGTATCCTGCCACTTTGCTGAAGGTGTTTATCAGCTGTAGAAGTTCCCCGTTAGAGTTTTTTGGGTCACTAATGTAGACTATCATATCGTCTGCAAATAGTGAGAGTTTGACTTCTTCCTTTCTGATTTGTATTCCCTTGATCTCCTTTTGTTTTCTTATTGTTCTAGCTAAAACTTCAAGGACAATAATGAAGATGAGCGGAGAGAGTGGACAGCCTGTCTTGCTGCCAGTTTTTTATTACTAGATTTACTCTTCTGTTAGAAGGAAATTTCTATTGTGTATTCTCTATTTAGTTCTGTACCCCACTTTTTAATTGGATTATTTGGTTTTTAGTGACAAGTTTATTCAGTTCTTTGTATATTTTAGAAATCAGACCTTGGCTAGATGTGGGGATGGTTAAGAACTATTCCCATTGTAGGATGCTGTCTTGTCTGTTGATTTTTTTTGCTTAAGAGAATCTTCTTAATTTTAGGTGGCCCCCATTACTAATTGTTGATCTAAGTGTCTGTGCTACTGATATGTTCAGTAAGTGGTCGTTGTACATATTTATTAATAACTACTGGCTCTAACCTAGGTTAATGAGACAGAGACAGAGAGAAGAGACAGTGACAGTGAGAGACAGATAGATACAGAATGAGACAGAGAGATAGAGACAAACAGAGACAGACATAACAAGGCTCAGCTCAACGAGAGATTAGTCCAGACCAGGTGCATCTGCACAGGCTTCACAGACAAAGACAGAGAGAAAGAGACAGTGAGAGACAGTGAGAGACAATGTGATATAGAGAAAAAGAGACAGAGAGATATACAGATAGACCAAGGCACATTATAGGCCAAGAGTAGTACTGGAGTATCACATGGAGACAGAGACAAAGACAGAGACAGACACAAAGACTTAGCGTCAGGGCAGGCCCAGTGCAGAGCAGGTAGATTTGCAAGCACCCATCCAGGCTGCAAAGACAGTGACAGTGACAGAGAGACACACAGAGACAGAGATAGGGAGAGATAGACAGAGAATAAGAGAGACTGACTGATAGGCCAAGGCTCAGTGTAGGCTGAAACCAGTGAAAACCAGGTACAACTCTGCAGGCTCCCACCCTGTCCTTGTACATGACATCATAGTTTTTGAGAGAGAGGGAGGAAATTTGACTTGAGTCATTGATGAGAAGATGAGACAATCTCGCTAGCCACAGGCCACAGGCATAGCCGCCAACAAGGCAAGCTGAGGCCTGTCCAGAACAGACCATGTACAGCTTCAGGATCCTAAATAGCGTGCAGAGACAGAGACAGAGACATACAAGGAGAGCCTGAGAGAGAATGAGAGACAGACAGACAGACAGACAGACAGACAGACAGACAAACACACCAGACCAGGTACAGCTTCAGGCTCCACCCCAGGCTGCAGAGACAGAGACAGACAGAGAGGCAGTGACAGAGAAGGACATAGAGATACAGACTGAGAGAGAGAGACAGAGAGACAGAGAGACAGAGAGACAGAGACAGAGACAGAGAAAGAGACAGAGGGAGAGAGTCAGACACATCAGGGCTCAGTTCAGGCAGAGAATATTCCTGACCAGAAACAGCTGCAAGTTTTCATGATGGTTATGGGGACAAAGACAGAGAGACTGAGAGACAGTGAGAGGCAATGAGATATAGATTGAGATATCAAACAGAGACAGAGACAGAGACAGACAGACCAAGGGTCAGTGTAGTAAGTAGGCTCAGTGCAGAGCAGGTAGTTTAGCAGACTCCCACTCTGGCTTCAGAGACAGTGACAGTGAAAGACAGAGACACCAAGAAACACAAACAGTGAGAGATAGAGTGAGAGAGATACAGAAATGCAAACAGACAGACAGATAGACCAAGGCTCCGTGTAGGCTGAGAACGCTGCAGACCAGGTACAACTCTGCAGAATACCACCCAACTCATGAAGGATGCCTCTCTACTTAGTGAACTCTGTCTGGCTGCTGAGGTAATCTCATGCAATATGTAGCTGCAGTCCAATGATCCCTCAGTCTAGTATAAGAAATAGAATTTAAACCTTGCTGGAGGAAGCTAACCATGGAAAACTCAACTTGGTTTGGTTACTGTGAGTCTTTTCATTTTCTATGTCCATTTTTGTGCTTCTTACAGAAGACCACATTCATCCACAAAAGATTTTGAACAGTTTTTCCACGTAACAATAACCAGAGGATGCTGTAAACATAAAATGATTTTCCCATGGGCAAGGCCGAGTGTGGCTTGGTACAGACAAACTCAGAACTCAGAGTCACCCTGAACTCAAAGCCAGAAGTTGAACACAATATGCTCCAACAGTGGATGCCACACAAGGTCCCAAAAAGTAGTGGGAATTAAGCACTGAAGTCTTAAAACAGAAATACACCCAAGACTGTGCACATGCAGTGATGGACCTCCTCTTTATGAAACATACATACTTGCAGGGGTACCTCACCATCGGGTCTGTCTGAGAAAAATATCCCCTCAGTCCCCTGCTAACCCCAGAAGTAATGGGAAGAGAGCTCATCAAGATATCCTCCTTGTTTTCAAGTCTCCTGGATTAGAATCTGTTTACATGGAAGGGGAAGCACGATATGGAGACTGAACCCTGAGAGCAATGGAACACAAACCATGGAGAATCCATAAACAATAGAGTTAATTAAAGGGCAGGAGAGGGAGAATGGGGGAGACAGGGGAAGAGACAAAGAGGGTAAGAGCCATACAGGATAGCAGAGAACAGAGAGGTAGGGGAAGGGAAGGTGAGAGAGAGAGAGAGAGAGAGAGAGAGAGAGAGAGAGAAAGAGAGAGAGAAAGCATGAGTAGGCCAGGGTCTATGTAGTAAAGGGGTCCTTTACACTTGCCTGCAGACTTACTGGGCAAGGAACACTGCCAGGGCTGACAAGAGTACCGCCAGAGTGCATACTTCCATGTGACAAGGGTATGCAAGCCTGATGCCTGGACTTTTCATTCCCACCTTCACTGATTGTTAAAATGTGGGGTGTTAGACTTGGCAGGTTAGGGAATAAATACCTAGAGTTCTGAACCCTGCTACCTGCTAATGTGGGGTCATTGACCATCATTGGGGAGGAACATCTTTGTGGGTAACCATCATTGGTGTTGCCACATCTGTCAGTATTTGCTGGCTGTGCCCCAGTCCAGGCTGTATGACAATCTCTGGAAATTCTTAGACCTGGCAAGATATCAGCAGTGTAGAAGGAACAGGTTAAGTTTAGAAACCAATGTTTCTTCCATCCTGGAATTGGAGGGAAGATGGTAAGAGGAGGTGCGTTGCTCCAGAGTGTTCATGCAATGAGGACAAGAATAGGGAGACTGACACCATGCAAAGCTGAATCCTATTTATCTGTACTGAATCTTGGGAGCTGTTTGAATGGGTCCGATTAATCTCCCTTGAACTTACAAGAATCCTGTGGGTTTGTGAAAAACTTAAACTTTAGACACTATTGCAGCCTGATTATGGAAGCAGCCACTTGGCTGTGAGCATCCATGTATTTTGAAAGTGGCAGATATCTTCAAGCCAATGGAATTCACCTCAAATTTGAAACTGGACAGTGGTTTAGCATGTCGTTTGGTATTCTGTTGGAATCCGACCTGTAAATTTCAGCAAATATATGGACTTAAGGGAAGACTGTGACCACTAACAGGATGATAAAGAGAGAAATAGGGGACAAGTTTCATTCTCTATGCAAGACCAAGCTTACAATCCCCATTTCTGAGATCAGTTCTGCCTGAATGCTGGCATAGCTCCCTTGCTGTCCTTGTCCACAGCATCAGAGATTTTGAGAGAGAAGGATAAAAGGTGACTCAAGTCAATGATGAGAAGAGGAGAGAGACTCAATAAACACAGCTCACATGCAAAGCTGCGCACATGGCAGGCTGATACATGTCCAGACCAGACCAGGGGAAGCTGCAGGATCCAGTCCTGGTTGCAGAGACAGAGACAGAGACAGAGACAGAGACAGAGACAGAGAGACAGTGACAGTGAAAGACAGGGAGGGACAGATGGAGAAGGGAGACAGAAACAGTGAGTTACTGACCAAGCCTCATTTCAGGCATAGACTTGTCCAGACCAGGTGCAGGTTCTCATATTCAAGTAGGCTTCACTGTCAAAAACAATGAGAGACAATGAGATATAGACAGAGACACAGACACAGAGATAGAGACACACACAGTCGGAGCAATCCTGATGTAGGCAGAGATCAATGCAGAACATGGACAGCTCTGCAGGCTCCCTCCACAATCATGAAGGATGCATTTTCTGCCTAATGTACTCTGTCCCACTGCTGATATCAGCTCATTCAACAAGTTGCTGCAGTCCACTGATCCGTCAGTCTACTCTAATAAATGGAATGTAAACCCCGCTTGAGTAAGTTAATCATGGATAACTCACCTTTAGTGGGTAATGTGAGTCTTTTCATTTTCATATTCTATTATGATCCTTACATTCATCCACAAAAAGTATTTAAAAAGTTTTTCCACAGAAACTACAACCAGAAGGATCTCATAAACATAAGACTTATTTCCCATGGACAAGGCCAATGGTTCCTCAGTTAGGTAGAACTCAGCACTTAGAGTCAGCCTGAACTGGCAGCCAAGGGCAGAACAAAAAATGCCCCAAAAGTCCAGGCAAAACGAGGTCCCATGAAACAGTGGGAAGAAACTGCTGAAGGCTTAAAACCATAAAACACTAGTGAATCTTCTAATACGGTGGTGTTCCTAATCCTCTTGAATCATACATATTTGAAGGGGTGTCTCACCGGTTGGTCTGTCTGAGAAAAAGATATCTTAGTTCTCCAACTAACCCCAGGATGGCTGGGAAGAGTGCGCACAGTGAGAGAGTCTGTGTTTTCATAGCTCCAATGTTGATCCTTTGTTTACATGGAAGGGGAATGCTGTCTATTTAGATGGAACACTTACCAATGGAATATTAAGCACAGAGTAAATTAACCATAGAATTTCAGACATGGTTGGAGAGGTAGAGTGGGAGAGACATGAGAAGAGACAAAGAATGTAAGAACAAGAGCAGAGAGCATAGAGAAAACAGAAGGTTAGTGAGAGATACAGAGAGAGAGTGTGTGTGTGTGTTAGAGAGCATGATTGGGTGTGGTCTATCTTTAATGCAGACTTATGACCCAAGGAAACCTGACTGGAGTCACCAGATTACCGCCTGCATGAAATAAGCGCTTGACCAGGGGCAGACCATCTTGATGCCTAAACCATATTCCAACTTTCACAGATTATTAAATGGTGGGGTAATAGATTTGGCAAGTTAGGGAATAAGGACTTCAAATCCTGGAACCTGCTTCCTGCTGATGTGAGTTGGCGTTGAACATCTTTGAGGTTGAATATCTTTTTAAGTAATCCATGTTTGGTGCTACACATCATGCAGTATTTCCTTGCTCTGCCCCAGTTCAGGCTATGTGACACTTTCTGGACCTTCTTAGAACTAGCCAGTAGGCAGCAGTGTAGAAGGAATGGTTGAAGTTTAGAAACCAATGTTTCTTTCATCCTGGAATTTTATGTGTAGTTGGAAATGGGAGGTGAGTTGTTCCAGATTTTTCCTGCAATGAGGACGAGAATAGGGTGATGGGCACCCGCAAATGCTGAATATTCTTTATCTGTAGTGAATCTTAGGAACTGTTTGAATTGGTCTGATAAGGCTCCCTTGAACTTAACAAATGTCCTTTGGGTTTGTGAAATACATAACTTTAGTCATATAACAGCCTAATTATGGTATAAGCCACTTGGAAGTAAGCATCCATGTATTTAGAAAGTGGCAGATACCTTCAGACCAATGGAATGCACCTCAATTTTACCACTGTGCATTGGGATAGCATGTCTTTCATTACTCTGTAGGAATCAGATATGTAACTTACAGGAAATATATGGACTCATGGAAGAAACTGACTAAGAGCAGCATTAGAAAGAAAGAAATTGGGGACATGTTTCATCGTCTATGGAAGGCCAGCATTATGTTCCCATTTCTGAGATCAGCTCTGAGAGAAAGCTGGCATAACTCCCTCGCTGTCCTTGTCTAAAGAATCAGAGTTTTTGAGATAGAAGGAAAAACATTCACTCAAGTCAATGATGAGAAGACGACAGAGACTACCTAATCACACTTCACAAGCACAGCTGCCAAGTAGGCAGCCTGACATCTGCCCAGACCAAACCAGGTACAGTTCCAGGATATAGTCCTGGTTGCAGGAACAGAGACAGAGACAGAGACACAGAGACAGTGACAGTGAATGTCAGGTAGTACAGATAGAGAAGAGAGACAGAGACATAGTGAGTCAATGACCAAGCCCCAGTTCAGGTATAGACATGTCCAGAGCAGGTTCAGATGCTCATTTTCAAATAGGCTGCATAGTAAAAGAGAAACTGAGACAGTGAGAGACAATGAGATATAGACAGAGATACAGACACAGAGACAGAGACAGACACAGTGGGACCAAGCCTGGTGTAGGTTGTGATCACTGCAGATCATGTACAACTCTGCAGGATCCCACCAAACTCAGGAAGGATGCCTTCTCTGCCTAATGAACCCTGTCCTGCTGCTGACATCAGCTCATTCAACAAATTGCTAAAATCCAGTGATCTCTCAGTCTAATCTAATAAATGGAATGTAAACCCCGCTGGAGGAAGTTAATCATGGAAAACTCACCTTTAGTTGGGTAATGTGATTCTTTTCATTTTCAAATTCCATTGGAATCCTTCTTAGGAACGATTACATTCCTCCACAAAAAGTCTTTGAACAGTTTTTCCACAGAAACAATAACCAGAAGGATCCTGTAAACGTAAGATATATTTCCCAAATACAAGGCCAATGGTGCCTCTGTAAGGAAGATGTCAGCACTTAGAATCAGCCTGAACTGGTGGGCAAGGGCAGAACAAAATATGCCCAAAAATTCCAGGCGAAAAGAGGTCCCATGAAACAGTGGAAGAAACTGCTGAAGGCTTAAAACAGAAACACACTAGTGAATCTGCTTATGTGATGGTGGTCCTAAGCCTTATGAATCATACATATGTGTAGTGGTGTCTCACAGGTTAGACTTTCTGAGAAAAAGATATCCTGTGTCTCCAACTCATCCCAGCATGGGTGGGAAGAATGCATACAGAGAGAGAGTCCATGGTTTTCATAGCACCAAAGCTGGTCTTTTGTTTACATGGAAGTGAAATGCTCACTGTGGAGATGGAACCCTTACCAATGGAACATTAACCATAAAGAGTCCATTAACCATAGAGTTACAGACATGACAGAAGAAGGAGAGTAGGAGATACATGAGAAGAGACAAAGAATGTAAGAGAAAGAGCAGAGTACAGAGAGAAAACAGAAGGTGTGATAGAGATACAGAGAGAGTGATAGAGAGAGAAAGAGAGAGAGAGAGAGAGAGAGAGAGAGAGAGAGAGAGAGAGAGAGAGAGAGAGAGATGAGATATAGACAGAGAAACGGACACAGAGACAGAGGCACGCACAGTTGGACCAAGCCTGGTGTAGGCTGAGATCCCTGCAGATCATGTATAGCTATGCAGGCTCCCACCACACTCAGGAAGCATGCCTTTTCTGCCTAATGAACTCTGTCCCGCTGCTGACATCAGCTCATTCAACAAGTTGCTGAAGTTCAGTGATACCTTAGTCTACTCTAATAAATGGAATGTAAAGCCTGCTAGAGGAAGTTAATCATGGAAAACTCACCTTTAGTAGGGTTATGTGTGTCTTTTCATTTTCAAATTCCATTGTTGTCCTTCTTGGGAAAGATTATATTAAACCACAAAAAGTCTATGAACAGTTTTTCCACAGAAATAATTAACCAGAAGGATCTCATAAACATAAGATGTATTTCTCATGGAAAAGGCCGATGTTGCCTCCATAAGGAATAACTCAGCACTTAGTGTCAGCCTGAACTGGCAGCCAAGGGCAGAAAAAAAAATACCCCAAAAGTCCAGGTGAAACGAGGTCCCACCAAATAGTGGGAAGAAACTGCTGAAGGCTTAAAATGGAAACACACTATTGAATCTGCTTCTGCAGTGGTGGTCCTCATCCTTATGAATCATACATATGTGAAGTGGTTTCTCACCAATTGATCTGTTTGAGAAAAAGATATCCTGAGTCTCCAACTCACCCAGCATGGGTGGGAAGAGTGCTGAGCCTGAGAGAGTCTGTGTTTTCATAGCTCCAATATTGGTCTTTTGTTTACAGGGAAGGGGAATCCTGTCTATGGAGATGGAACCCTTACCAATGGAACATTAAGCATAGAGAGTAAATTATCCATAGAGTTTTAGACATGGGTGGAGAGGATGAGTGGGAGAGACATGAGAACAGACAAAGAATGTGAGAGCAAGAGCAGAGAGCAGAGAGAAAACAGAAGGTTTGGGAGAGATACACAGAGAGAGAGACACAGAAAGAGAGAGAGACAGAGAGTGTTAAAGAGCATGATTGGGTGGGGTCTGTCTTTACTTCAAGCATACAACCCAAGGAAACCTGAATGGAGTGAAAAGAGTCCCGCCTGCATGCATCATGACAGGTGACAAGAGCAGACCAGCCTGATGCCTAAACCACATTCCAACTTTCACAGATTATTAAATGGTGGGGTAATAGACTTGGCAAGTTAGGGAATAAGCCCTTCGAATCCTGGAACCTGCTTCTTGCTGATTTGCGGGGGTGTTGAACATCTTTGATGTTGAATATCTTTTTGGGTAATCCATGTTTGGTGCTGTCACATCATGCAATATTTCCTTGCTCTGCCCCAGTCCAGGCTATGTGACACTGTCTGGAACTTCTTAGAACTAGCCAGTATGCAGCAGTGTAAAAGGAAGAGTTTAAGTTTAGAAACCAATGTTTCTTTCATCCTGGAATTGAGTGTGCAGTTGGTAATTTGTGGTGGGTTGTTCCAGAATTTTCATGTGATGAGGATGAGAATAGGGAGATGGGTACCTTCAAATGCTGAATCCTATTTATCTGTAGTGAATGTTAGGAACCATTTAAATTGTTCTGATTACCCTCCCTTGAAATTACAAATGTCCTTTGGGTTTTTGAAAAGCATAAACTTTAGATATAGTAGCAGCCTAATTATGGTATAAGCCATTTGGAAGTAAGCATCCTTGTAGTTTGAAAGTGAGAAATATCTTCAGGTCAATGGAATGCACCTCAATTTTGCCATTGTGCATTGGGATGGCATGTCTTCTGTTACTCTGTAAGAATCAGACATGTAACTTATAGGAAATTTATTGACTCATGGGGAGTCTTTGACCACTAACACCATTAGAAAGAGAAATTGTGGACATGTTTCATCCTCTATGGAAGGCCAACATTATGATCCCCATTTCTGAGATCAGGTCGGAGAGAAAACTGGCATAGCTCCCTCGCTGTCCTTGTCTAAAGCAACAGAGTTTTTGAGATAGAAGGAAAAACATTCACCCAAGTCAATAATGTGAAGAGGAGAGAGAATACTTAATCACAGTTCACAAGCACAGCTGCCCAGTAGGCAGCCTGAGACCTGCCCAGACCAGACCAAGTACAGCTCCAGGATACAGTCCTGGTTGCAGGAACAGAGACAGGGAGAGAGACAGAGAATGAGACAGAGACAGGGGGACAGTGACAGTGAATGTCATGGAGGTACAGATAGAGAAGAGAGACAGAAAGACAGTGAGAGTGAAAGAGAGGATTGTACAGATAGAGAAGAGAGACAGAGACATAACAAGTCACTGACCAAGCCTCAGTTCAAGCATAGACCTGCCCAGAGAAGGTACAAGTGCTTGTTTTCAACTATGCTGCAGAGTCAAAGACAGAGAAACTGAGAGACAGTGAGAGACAATGAGATATATACAGAGACACAGACACAGTGACAGAGACAGACACAGTCAGACCAAGCCTGGTGTAGGCAGAGATCACTGCAGACCATGTACAACTCTGCAGGCTCCCACCCTACTCAGGAAGTATGCCTTCTCTGCCTAATTAACTCTGTCCCACTGCTGAATCAGCTCATTCAACAAGTTACTTAAGTCCAGTGATCCCTTGGTCTACTCTAATAAATGGAATGTAAATCAAGCTTGAGGAAGTTAATCATGGAAATCTCACCTTTAGTTGGGTAATGTGAGTCTTTTCCTTTTTCAAATTCCATTGTAATCCTTCTTAGGAAAGATTACATTCATCCAAGAAAAGTCATTGAGCAGTTTTCCCATAGAAACAGTAAACAGAAGTATCCTGTAAGCATAAGATGTATTTCACATGGACAAGGCCGATGGTGCCTCCGTAAGGAAGAACTCAGCATTAAGAGTCATCCTGAACTGGCAGCCTAGGGTGGAACAAAAAATGCCCCAAAAGTCCAGTTGACACGGGGTCCTAAGAAACAGTGGGAAGAAACTGCTGAAGGCTTAAAACTGAAACAAACTAGTTTCTCAGCTTATGCGATGGTGGACCTCATCCTTGTGAAATATATGTATGTGATGTGGTGTCTCACTGGTTGGTCTGTCTGAGAAAAAGATATCCTGCTTTTCCCACTCACCCCAGCATGCGTGAAAAGAGAGCTCACAGAATTATCCTTTGTGATTTTCACAGCTCCAGTGTTGGTCTCTTGTTTTCTTGGAAGGGGAATTCTTGCTATGGTGATGGAACCCTGACCAATGGAACATGAATCATAGAGAGTACATTCACCATAAATTACCAGCTATGGCAGGAGAGGGAGAGTTGGATAGAAAGGAGAAGAAACAAAGAATGTAAGAGCAAAAGTAGAGAGTAGAGAGAAAACAAAAGGTGAGAGAGAGAGTGTCAGAGAGAGAGAGAGAGAGAGAGAGAGAGAGAGAGAGAGAGAGAGAGTTATAGATCATGATTGGATGGTGTCTTTCTTTACAACTGCCTACAGAATTACGACCCAAGGCACCCTGCCTGGAGTGACTAGCATACCACCTGAATGCATCCTGCCAGGTGACCAGGGTCAGAGCATCCTGATGCCTAAACCTCATTCCAACTTTCACTGATTATTAAATGGTGGGGTATTAGACTTGACAGGTTAGTGAATAAGGACATCAAAACCTGGACCATCCTTCCTGCTGAGGTGAGGGGGAGTTGAACATCTTTGGGGTTGAACATCTTTGTAAGCCATGTTTGGTGCTGCCACATCCTGAAATATTAGCTGAGCTCTGTGCCAGTCCAGGCTGTGTGACACTGTCTGGAACTTCTTAAAATTAGCCAGTAGTCAGCTGTGTAGAATGAATACATTAAGTTTAGAAACCGATGTTTCTTAAGTCCTGAATTGGTGGGGAGGATTGTAAGGGGATGTGGGTTGTTCCAGAGCGTTCATGCGATGAGGATGAGAATAGGGAGACCGGAACGTGCAATAACTGAATTCTATTTATCTTGAGTCAATCTTAGGAACTCTCTGAATTGGTCTGATTAGCCTCCCTTGAACTGACAAGAATCCTTTGGGTGAGAAAAAATGAGATTTAAACACATTAGCAGCCTAATTATGAAATAAGCCACTCAGATGTAAGTAACCATGTATTTTAAAAGTGGCAAATATGTTCAAGCCAATGGAGTGCACCTCAATTTTGCCTCTGTGCATAGCGTTACCATGTTGTTCAGTACTGTGTCCAACATGTAACTCACAGGAAGTATACTGACTCAGAGGGAGACTGTGACCACTAGCAGACTGAGAAAGATAGAAATTGGGGGCATGTTTCATCCTCTATGGAAGTACAACCTTATTATCCACATTTCTGAAATCAGCACTGTGTGAAAGCTGACATAGCTCCTTTTCTGTCCTCATCCATACCATCAGAGATTTGTGAGAGAAGGAATAATGTTGACTCAAGACAATGATAAGAAGAGAGAGACACTCTAACATAGTTTACAAGCACAGATTCCCACAAGGCTGGCTGAGACCTGTCCAGCCCAGATGAGGTACAGCTTCAGGATCATGTCTAGGTAGCAGAAAAGAGACAGAGACAGAGGCAGTGACAGTGAAAGACATGTAGGTACAGGTTGAGAACAGAGATAGAGACAGACTGAATCAGAATGATTAAGCATCAGTTCAGGCACAGACCTGTCCAGACCAGAAAATTTACAGCTGTTTCATGTCACCCAGGTTGCAGAGATGAAGACTTTGAGAGACAGATAGAGACAGAGATTTAGACAGACAGACAGACACACAGACCAGACAAGGTACCGCTGCAGGCTCCAACCCAGGCTGCAGAGATAGAGAAAGAGAGACAGCAAAAGTGAGACAGACAGAGAGAGACAGACAGAGACAGAGATAGACAGACAGACCAAGCTTCATTTCAGGCATAGACCTGTCCAGACCAGGTACAGATACAGGTTTTTGCCTACGTTGCAGAGACAAAGACAGAGAGAGTGAGAGAGAATGAGATATAGATAGAGACACAGACACAGAGACAGAGACAGTTAGACCAATCCTCCTTGAAGTCTGAGACCAGTGCAGACCATGTAAAGCTCTGCAGCCTCCCACCCTACTCATGGAGGATGCTGTCTCTGCCTGATGAACTCTGTCCTGCTCTGAGGTCACCTCATGCAGCCAAGCAGTTGCAATCCAATGATGCCACACTCTAGTCTAAGAAATGGAATGTAAACCTTGCTGGAGGAAGCTAACAATGGAAAACTCATCTTTTGTTGGGTAATGTGACTTTTTTCATTGTCTAAGTCCATTGTTTTCCTTCTTAGGGAAGATGACATTCTTCCACAAATGTATTTGAACAGTTTTTCCATGGGAAGTGTAACCGGAAGGATCCAGTAAACATAAGATGTATTTTCCATGAGGGAGGCCAATGGTGGTTCCTTATGGATGATCCCAGAACCAGGAGTCAGCCTAAACATGTGGCCAATGGCAGAACAAAATTGGCCATACAGTCCAATGAACACAGGGATCCGAATAGTGGTAGATAGAAAACATGGAATGCTTAAAACTGAAACACACTGGAGAATAAGGAAAGGTAGTGGTCGATCTCATTCTTGGGTACACACTGACCTGAAGGGGAATCTCATCATGTGACTGGTCTGAGGAAAATATCTCTTCAGTTACCCACTCAGCCCAGCATGTTAGGGGAGAGAAGTCACAGAGACACCCTCCCTGGTTTTCCACCTCCAATGTTGTTCTTTTTTATGTGGAATGGGAAAGAAACCTATGGAGATGGAACAATGAGGGATGGAACTTGAGAGTCCATGAACCCTAGAGTATCTGACAGGACAGGAGAGGGAGAGTGGGGGAGATACGAGAAGAGATGATGATGGTAAGAGGAAGAACAGTGAGCAGAAAGGAAGGTGAAGTTGTGTGTGTGTGTGTGTGTGTGTGTGTGTGTGAGAGAGAGAGAGAGAGAGAGAGAGAGAGAGAGAGTAACAGGTCATGAGTGGGCCAGTGCCTGTCATTTAAAGGGTTACTTTAAACCTGCCTGTATACATAGTACCTATGGAACCCTTGACTGACCAGAGTACTGCCTGAGAGCATTCTGGCAGGGGACTCGGGAAGGTCAGCCTGATGCGTGGAACTTTCATTCCCACATTCACTGATTATTTAAATGTGGGGTTTTATACTTGGCAGGTCAGGGAATAGGGATGTGGAGTTGTCATGATTGTTTCCTGCTGATGCATGAGGCTTTGACCATATTTGGGGATCCAAGAATGTTGGGGTACTACTACATTCTGGATTATCTGGTTGCTCACTTCCAGTCCAGGCAGTGTGGTACACTCTGGGTGCTCTTAGACCTCGCCAGATGTCAGCAGTGCAAGAGATGAGATTACGTTTGAAAACAAAACAAAAATAAGTTTCTGAAGTCCTGGAATCAGAGGGCAGGATGCTCACACGAGGGAGTGGTTCCTGAGGAAGTTATCCCAGAAGAGGGGGAAGGAAGTCTGTGTCCCATGGAGAAGCTGAATCCTATTTGTCCGGAGTGAATCTTTGGACCTGTTTGCATTTTTCTGATTCAGCTCCCTGGAGGTTACACTAATCTTTTGGGCTTTCAAAAAAGATAAATTTGAGACAAATCCACAGGCTCCTTACAGTAGAAGCGTCTTGGCTGAAAGCATTCACATTTTGGAAAGTAAAGGATATCTTTAGGACAATGTAAAAGCTCCTTAATTTTGCCATTGTATTGTGGTTTAGCGTGCTGTTCAGCACTCTGACCTAGAGATAGACACAAACAATGAGAGACATACAGACAGAAACAAAAAGGGCCAGTTTAGATGGGACTAGTCCAGAACAAGTAGAGCTGCAGGTTTTCACCCAAGTTTCAGAGGCAAAGTCAGAAGGACAGGGTGACTGAGAACAATGAATGACAATGAGATATAGACACAGAGACAGACAGACCAAGACTCAGTGGAGGATCAGAGCAATACTGGATTATCACATGCAGAGAGACAGAGATTGTTAGAGAGAGAGAGAGAGAGAGAGAGAGAGAGAGAGAGAGAGAGAGATATGAGAGACAGAAAGACAGACAGACAGATAGACAGAGGCTCAGTTTAGGTGCAAGCCAGACCAGAGCAAATACAGCTGCAGGTTTTCACCCAGTTTGTAGAGGCAAAGACAGAGGGAATGAGACTGAGAGACAGTGAATGACAATGGGATGCAAACAGAGACAGAGACAGAGACAGAGACAGATAGACCAAGGTTCATTGGAGGCCCAGATAAGAACTGGAGTATCACATGCATAGGGATAGAGTTTTAGAGACAGAGGGAGAGAGAGACAAAGAGACAGAGAGAGAGAGAGAGAGAGAGAGAGAGAGAGAGAGAGAGAGAGAGAGAGACTAATTCTCAATATATCAGACAGGGTCATTGCAATGTGCAATGTAAGTAGAGTTGCCGATTCCCACCCAGACTGCAGAGATACAGACACAGAGACAGAGACATTGAGAGATACAGCTACATGCAAATAGATACAGTGTGTGTTAGAAAGACTGAAAATCAGACAGACAGATAGATACAGAGACAGACCAATGCTCATTGTAGGCTGAGACCATTGCAGACCAGGTACAGCTCCAAGCTCCCACCATACTCATGGAGGATGCTATCTCTACCTAGTGAACTCTTTACTGATTCTGACATCATCTCATGCAAACAAGTAGCTGAATTCCAATGATCTTTCAATATAATCTAAGAAATGGAATTTAAACCTTCCTGTAGGAAGCTAACCATGGAAAACTCACCCTTTTTGAGGAAATTGAGACTGTACATTTTTTTAGTTCATTGTTGTATTTCATAGGGAATATGACATTCCTCCACACAACCCTTTGAACAGTTTTTCCACATGATCACTAACCATAAGGTTCCCTTAAACATAATATATATTTCCCATGCTTCAGGCCAAATGAGGCTTGGTAACCACAATCTCAAAACTCAGAGTCAGTCTGAACTCATGGCCAAGGGCAGAACTAAAAATGCCAGAAAAGTCAAGTCAACACATGTGTCTGAAAAGTAGAGGGAAGAAACTGCCAAATGCTTACAGCTGAAATACACAGGTAATTCAGCGAATGTGTTGGTGGAACTCATCCTTAGGAAACACTCCGACCTGAAGGGGTGACTCACCAGTTGGTCTGTCTGAGAAAAAGATCTCTGCGGTTTCCTGTTCAACAGAGAGTGAGCAGGGAGAAAGGCCACAGAGAGAGGCTCTCTCTGGCATTCACATTTCTAGTGTTGGTCTTTTTTTAGGTGGATGGGAAAAGCTCACTATGGAGACAGAACCCTGAGCAATGGAAGGAACCATAGAGAGTCCATGAACCATAGAGTTAATGACAGATTGGGAGAGGAAAAGTTTGGGAGACAGGAGAAGAGGCAAAGAGGGTAAGAGGATGAGCAAAGAGCAGAAAGCAGACACGAATAGGAAGGTGAGAGAGAGAAAAAAAGAGAGAGAGACAGAGAGAGAGACAGAGAGACAAAGAGACAGAGAATAAGTAAGCATGAGGGGGACAGGATCTGTTTTTAAAGGTGTCCATTAAAGATGCCTGCAGACTTAGTACCCATGGAAACCTGGGCTGAACAGATAAATGCCTGAGTGAGTGCCTACTGCCACGTGACCAGCCAGGCCAGCCTGTTGCCAGGACCTTTCATTCCCACCTTAACTGATTATTAAAAGTTTGGGTGTTAGACTTTGCAAGTTAGGGAATAAGGATTTCGAGGTCTCAAGCCTGCTTCCTGCTGATGTACAGGCATTGAATGTCTTTAAGAAACCAAGAATGTTGGCTTCCTTGAGTATCTGGTTGTTCCACCCCATTCCAGGATATGTGGCACTCTCTGGGGCCTTGCACATATCAGCAGATGTCAGCAATGTAGGAGATGAAGTTAAGTTTAGAAAAAATGTATCTGAATTCCTGGTATCAGAGGGGAGGTTGGTCAGATGAGGGAGGGGATCCAGAGGGAGAGATCCAAGATGAGGAGGAAGGGAATCTGGGACCATGGAGAGGGTGAAAGCTAATTATCTGGAGTGAATCTTTGAACCTGTTTGTATGGATCTGATTCAGCTCCATGGTACTTACATGAATCCTTTGGGTTTGCAAAAAACATAACTTTGAGACACATTAGCTGCCTTTTTATGATAGAAGCCACTTGGCTGAAAACACTTACATTTTGGAAAGTGAAGGATATCTTTAGGACAATAAAAAGCACCTTAATTTTTCCATTGTAGAGTGGTGTAGCATGCTGTTCAGTACTTTGACTTAGAGAGAGAGAAAGAGAAAGAGAGAGACTAAGACTCCCACCAACACTACAGAGACATAGACACAGAGACAAAGTTAACAGAGACAGAGTCAGTGGGTGATAGTGTATAAGAGACCTAAAAGGCAGAAAAACAGACAGATGCACTGACAGACCAAGGCTCACTGTAGGCTGGAACCAGTGCAAACCAGGAACACCTCTTTTTGCTCAAAACATACTCATGGAGGACGCTGTCTCTGCCTAATGAACTCTGACATGCTGCTGACATCATCTCGTGCAACCAAGTAGCTACAGTCCAATGATCCCACAAGCTAGACTATGAAATGGAATTTAAACATTCCTGGTAGAAGCTTAGCATGGAAAACTCACCTTTTTTGAGTAATGTGAGTCTTTTACTTTTCTTATTCTATTGTTGTACTTGTTGGGTAAGATAACATTCTTCCACAAACATCTTTGAACAGTTTTTCCATGGTAACAGTAACCGGAAGGATCCCTTAAACATAAGATGAATTTCCAATGTGCAAGTCCAAAGGAGGATAGATACCTACAATCTCAGAACTCAGAGTCACCCTGAACTCATGCCCAAGGGCAAAACAAAAATGGCCAAACAGTCTAGGGGATACAGGGGTCTGAAATGCAGTGGGAAGAAACTGCCGAAAGCTTAAAGCTGAAACACACAGGACACTCAGCCACTATGGTGGTGTACCTCATCCTTGGGAAACATACAGACCTGAAGTGGTATCCCATAGCCTGGTTTTTCTGAGAAAAAGATCTCTGAGGTTTCCTGCTCATCAGATCATTGGCAAAGAGAGAGGTCATGGAGAGAGACTCCCTGTTTTTCACAACTCCAGGCTTGGATTTTTGTTTACATGGATGGTGAAAAACTTGCTAGACAGAATGATGAGCAATGGAACATGAACCATAGAGTGTCCATGAACTGTGGAGATACTGACAAGGTGGGAGAAGGAGACTGGGGGAGACAGTAGAATAGACTAAGAAGGTAATAGGAAGACCAGAGAGTGGAGAACAGAAAGGAAGGTTAAAGTAATAGAGAGAGAGGGAGATATAGATAGATAGATAGATAGATAGATAAATAGATAGATAGATAGATTGATAGATAGATAGAATAAGAGAGCATGAGTGGGTCGGTATCTGTTTTTAATGGGGTCTGTTAAACATGCCTGCTACTTAGTAGCCACGGAACAATGGCATCTCCAGAGTACTACCCAAGTGCATGCTATCAGGTGATCAAGACAGGGCAGCCTGATGCCAGGACCTTTCATTCCCACCTTCCCTGATTATTACAACTTCTGGTGTTAGACTTGGCAGATTAGGCAATAAGGATGCCAACTTCTCAATAGTGCTTCCTGTTGATATAGTAGGTGTTGACCATCTTTGGGGGATCCCATTATGTCGGGGTTCTTCCACATCCTGGTTTGGCTCATTGCTCTGCACCAGTCCAAGCTGTGTAGCGATCTCTGGGCCCTCATAGACCTTGCCAGATGTCAGCAGTGTAGGAGAGGAGGTTAAGTTAAAATAAAAGAAAATTTGAAGACCTGGTATGAGAGGGGGGGATTGGTCAGAGGAGTGAGAGGTTCCTGAGGGAAAGGTCCAAGATAAGGATGAAGGGAGTCTGAGATCATGGAATGGATGAATACTACTCATCTGTAGTGAATATTTGGACCTGTTTGCATGGGTCTGTTTCAGCTCCCTGGGACTCACACAAATCTTTTGGGTTTGTGAAAAATATAAATTTTAGACATATTAGCAGTCTCTTAATTATAGAAGCGCCTTGGCTGAAAGCATTCACATTTTGGAAAGCAAAGGATATCTTTAGGATATTAAAAAACCACCTTAATTTTGCCCTCATAGAGTGGTTTATCATTCTCTTCATTATTCTCACGGAGAGACAGAAATACACACTCATGGAGAGATATATACAGACAGACAAAGTCTCAGTTTTGGTGGAGACCAGTCCAGAGCAGGTATAGTTGCAGGTTTTCACCCAGGCTGCAGAGGCAAAGACAGAGGGAGAGAGACTGAATGACAGTGAATGACAATGAGATAAAGCCAGAGACAGAGACAGAGACAGAGACAGAGACAGAGACAGAGACTGACAGACCAAGGCTCAGTGGAGGCGCAGAGCAGTACTGGACTATCACATGCAGAGAGAGACAGGGACAGTTAGAGACAGAGAAAGAGAGACAGAGAATAAGGCTCAGTGTAGCACACAGGCCCAGTGCAGAGGGTAGATTTGCAGACTCCCATCCAGGCTGCATAGACACAGACAGAGAAAAAGATAGTGAGAGACAGAGATTCAGAGTGACAGAGATAGTGAGTGATAGGGAATATTATTAGGGAATATGAGCAATGGCACATGAAACATAGAGAGTCCATGAAACTCAGAGTTTCTGACAGGGTGGGAGTGGTAGAGTGGGGGAGACAGTAGAAGAGAAAAAGAGGGTAAGACGAAGAGCAGAGACCAGAGAGGAAGTAGAGTGTAAGAGAAAGAGAGAGTGTAAGGGAGCACAAGTGAGCTGTGATCTTTTATTTAAAGAGGTCCTTTACACCTACCTGCAGATTTTGTACCCTCAAAAATCTGTGCTGTCCACAGTACCACCTGAGTGCATCTTACCAGGTGACTGGGGTGTGCCAGCATGATTCCTGTTCCTTTCATTCTCACATTCACTTATTATTAAAAGGTGGGTTGTTAGACTTGGCAGGTTATGGAATACTTACCTCAAGTTCTCAAGACTGCCTACTGCTGATGTAGGGGGCACTGAACATCTTCAGTACCTGAGAAACCTAAGGTGGTGTCACATACTGGAGTAGCTTGTTGCTTTTACCTAGTCCAGACAGTGTTGACCACTTTGGCTCTTCTTATACCTGGGCAGATGTTAGCTGTGAAGAAGAAATAAATATTAAATTTAGAAAACAAAACAAGTTTCTTATGTTCAAGTATTGGAGGGGAGGAATATAATATGACGGGTCCCTAGATGAGGAGGGAAGGTTGTCAAGGACCAGGGAAATTCAGAATACTATTTATTTGGAATGAATCAGACCTCGTTTCATGTGTCTGATTCATCTCCATGGAACTTAAAAACATCTTTTGGTTTTGTGAGAAACATAAATTAGATGTTAAATTAGAAACACATTAGATGGCAAAGCAACATCTCTATTGTCCAGAGCATCAGAGTTCTAGACAGGGATAAGCTTTGACCCTACTCAATGATGACAGAAGGAGAGAGACTCATACCAAGATAGCTGCAGGGACAGCTTCCCACAAGGTAGTCCAGGCCATGTACACCTGCAGGTTCCACCCAGGTTTCAGATACAGAGACAGAGACAGAGACAGGGGGATGGAGTGACAGAGAGATACAGACAGAGACACAGAGACATAGCCAGTAAAAGATGAGAAGATCTCTGAATATTCTTTCCATTATTATAAAGTTTTACGAACATGACATCCTTATTTAAAGCTAAAATTTTTTTGATTTGAAATTCCCTGATTGCTAAAGTTTTTGAGCATTTTTTCTGACTTTCAGCCACTTTAAATTCCTCTATTGAGAATTCTCTTTTAGACCTGTACTCCACATTTTATTTGTATTATTTGTTGTTTTGGAAACTAGCTTTTTGAGTTCTTGTAAATTTGGGAGATCAGCACTCTGTCAGAGATGGGGTTGGTGAATAACATTTCCCATTCTGTGTTCTGGAATACTGTATTGCTAACTGTGTCTTTTGTCTTAAGGATGCTTCTGGTTTGTAGTGGGAAGAATAGAGGAGCACAAAATAAGAGATATCATCAGAGAGGGAGTCAGTATAGGTTGAAAGGAAATCAGGCAGTAGGGAAATGTGTGGCTATCTACAAGGATGACGCCAACGAACCATCTATGCAACAGTGGAGAGACAAACTTAAATGCCCTCCCCTGATAATGAGATTGATGACTAAATGATATGCCACTAAATATACTCCATGAAGCATCTGCATCAAGTCTTTTATTGTTAGATTTTTTTCTTCCATAACAATAAAAACACCATTGAGTGTTCTCTATATTGTTCTGTAACCTACTTTTTAATTGGGTTATTTGGTATTTTGGTGTCTAGTTTCTTCAGTTTTTGTATATTCTGGAAATCAGCCCTTGGCAAGATGTGGGGTTGTTGAAGAACTTTTCCAATTCTAGGGCTCCTGTCTTGTCTTCTTGACTTTGTCTTTTGCCTTACAGAATCTTCTCAGTTTCAGGAGGCCCCATTACTGAATTGCCTATCTGAGTGTCTGTGCTAATCTTATGTTTAGGTAGTTGCCCCTATATCAATTCATTCAATGCTGCCTTACAATAAATCTGCTAAGATGTTCAGTGTGGCTGGATTTAAATTGAAGTCTTTGATCCACTGGGACATTAGTGTGGTCACTAGAGGGATACAAAATGCATAAAAGTCACTCATCATCCATAGCCATCTGGGAGATATATATCATAACAATTCTGAGATATCCTCTTACACCTTCAAATTGGTTACAAAAATCACCACGGGTTCTTTATGGAGGAGAGGATGTGGAAAAATGCTTCTCTTTTGTTGCTGGGAATGAAAACTTCTACAACCAATTTGTCATCAATAATGAGGTTTTTCTGAAAATTGAGTATCTGTCTAATTCACCATTGAGAAATTTTCACTGTTTGCAGATGATATGATAGTTTATATAAGTGAATCAATAAAATCTACCAGTGAGCTTCTACATCAGGTAAACACATTCAGCAAAGTGGCAGGATATAAGATCAACTCAAAAATTCAATACTCCTTCTATGTGCAGATGACAAGGGTGATGAAAATGAAATAAGAAAAATATCACCCTTTATAATACCCACAAACAACATAATATGTCTTGGGGTAACACTAACCAAACATGGCAAGACCAGTAGAGCATGAATTTTGAGTCTTTAAAGAGAGAAACAAAAGAAGATACCAGAAAATGGAAAGATCTTTGATACTCTTGGAAATGTAGGATCAACACAGTAAAAATAGAAATCTTGCCAAAAGCAATCTACAGATTCAATGCAATCCCAATCAAGATCCCAGTGGTTCCATCAATAGAAGAAGTTCAACTGGCTTTGACAGCTATGTAAGCTCCAACTTTCAAAATTTTACCATTTATTACTACCTTCTTTGTAGTTTTTTCCCGTTTATCCTTATATATTCCTTTCTTATTTGTAAATTTACTTCCTTTGTTCAAGTTTTTATTTTTTACCTTTCTAAAACTTCTCCATTAACAAAGCTAAATATGAGTGTCATAGATGTAGTGAAACTCAAAAAATGTTTCTGAAAGCATACATCATGTCCATTACTACATCATGTGCAATACTTCGTGGTGGGTTGCCTATGACTAAGTGTGTATATTAGTAATTTGGTTTTACCATTGGGTGTGTAACAACGAAGAGCAGAAGAAAGAGTTTTTCTTGGGGTGAACATTACCAGAACAAGAGACTTCCACTTAGTAACCTTTTTCCATTTCAACCAATGAACAGATTACTTTGTCCTGTTTACATTTCTTTGTGGTCCATATATAAATACATCGTGAAATAAATGATAAATGATGAGTTTGGTATAGATTTTCCACATTATTCAAAAATTCATGAAGAAATATCTGGACCAAAATTTATAAGATCTTCCAGCCATCATATTTCCTATCAAGCCACTCTTACTTTGGAAGATCAAGAGTTCTCACAGGTGAACAAATGGGTAACATACTGGTTAAAAAACATGTAAGACAAGTCTGGATAAGGAAATCTCAAAAAATAACTAGGGATATTCATTATTGCTTTTGATTTAGAGGAAGAAAAGCATGTAAAATGGCAATATACATCTCAGAGTGATTCTAGTGATTAGTTAATGTAGGACACCATATCTACTATTAGACCTAAACTAGTGTTAACACAGATAAAGACATTTATACACTGGAAGGCATGTAGACTAAATTTTCATCAGAAACTCAGGTTAATTCAGGTTATATGCCATGGATCTTATAGGAGAGGCATATTTAATTTCAGCAGAGTTGTCTGTTTTTGTTTCATAGCAAATAAGACCTTTGGCTAGGAACCATGTTCATAGTGAAATGTGAAGTAATTGAAGTCGATAGGCTGGTCTTGGTGTGAAATCAGGGATGGATGACATAGAGGAATTAAGGTTTTGTTTTTATTTGAGGTAAATGATTCTAGATAAGGCATAGGGACATTGGAGGTCTTGTATGCATTCTGCACATATGACATCCAAAGTATATAAACTATATCAAAGTACTCATCATTCAATTATAATGGCATAGTGACACTTTCACTTGCATATTTGCTATACCCAGCCCTATTAGATTGCTGTGGGTTATCAAAAATAAAAATAATTATAACTGACACTGGTTAGTGTCTTTTGTGTCATGTTAATAAGGATACATAAATGGTGTCATAGGTGGGCAAGCTAGTTTATAGTATAGAAATGAAGTAAACAGTGACAGGCTGTTTGATTATAACAGGTGCTTCGCAAACCAAGTAGGGATTCACACTACTACCAAGAGCCCATGAAAAATGGAGAAAGTGGGATTTAATGTTTACTTTGTATTTTTAGTATTATAAATAAATAACCTGTATAACTTTTAAAGGCAGCAGAGATGGGGGTAATTCTCCAAATTAATTAATAGGTAAACCTGTTTCCATTAAACTTCAGCAGGCACTATTTCCCAAGTCAATGGTACCTCATCTCAATGAAGGCCCACTATGCATTATATTTTCAAAGATTTTGATGGTGGATGTCTTCTTCTCTGAAAATTAATATTCTGATTTTAGGTATTAAAGTCCTCACAGGTTTCCAACACATGGTAAGTTTGGCATTGTTACCATCCTTCAGTTATATTTTCTTGAATGTTAAAATTCGGATGGAAATCTATCCTGGCATTTGCAAGTCCAAGAATACCACAAAGTCACACATTACAATACAAGAGATTTTTGATAGGGATAAATACAGGATGGTAAGTGGGTGAAGATACAGCAGGGGATTGAAAATATGAAAAGAAATTTGAAGAGTACCATTGGGGGTGGTGAGAGGCTTTAGGGTACAGCTTCCAATTATAGGGATAATGGAATTTTAGTCCTGAGGTGTGACCTTTTACTCAGAAGAACATAGGATAAGATGGGTGCTATGTGCTGTTTTTAGGACAGTTATAGTGTTCTAGGGATTGAACCCAGCATTTGAAAGACCTTAGGCGAGAGGCCTGGCATGGGTGTGCCTCAGGTTCCTATAGCTGTTAAATTTCTAGAAAAGATAAGATTTGATCTTTATGTTCGATTCCCTCTACACTGGCACCTACCCAACCTATCCTACCTGATATACTCTAAAAGCATAACATGTCCTTTTAATTATTGCCTCTGTGTATTTCCTTAAAATCTTCTTAAAAGTGTCTAGTTTTGAGAAAAAATATAATTGTAACTTCCCATTTGCTTTGCCAATTCCAACACTTCTCAGTCACCTCTGCTTATTCTATTCACTTTGATAACATTTTCAAATGTGTCCCCGTGAAACTGAGTATGATACTGTAAATAAGAGCTCATCAATCGTACAAATGATGTTCCCAAATTTATATGGGAAACCAAAAAATGTTTTCACAGAAGAAGATACAGAAGAAATTGAGGGATGCTGACAGTGGGAGAAATATATTTCCCAACTAAAAAGAATATTTGTTATTAAAAATTCATTTAGGTTACATAAGTTAATGATTTAATAAAAGACAATACGACCAAATATGATATAATAACAAGGTATATTCATTTACTTCCAATTTTATGATCTCAATTATCAGCAATTATTGTTACAAACTAATATATATATAAAGAGCAATAATGAAATTAATATCAACATCTTGATTATTTTGGTTGCCTCCATTTTTCCTTCAATTCTTGCTCCTTTTTTATATTGTTCCATTCCTAATCATTCTATACTTGACTTTTTGATTACATCTTATACATTTTTATTTTACTTTCTTATATATCTTTCTGTTTTGTACCTTTCTTTTCTTTATCTTTGATCAAATATTTACTTATATCTTTCTTTTTTTTTACTTTTAAATGTCTTCCATCTAGAGAGTTGAAGATGGATCTCCTCGTCCAACTACATGTCAAAATTATTTCCTGTAATCATTCAACATCCCCATTATAAACATATGGTCTGGGAAACCCTGTGGCATGGTGTGATTACAGGAATAAAGTTGTTCCAGTATTTGAAAAGCATCAAAAGGCAGAAGGATATCTTCCTCATGTTGAACATTAGCAGACACTGAGAATTCCTTTCTGGCAAGAATGGTTTTTAAATCCAGTGAATTAGGAAGAGATTCTTGTGTTCAAATTTCTTGTGATTGCAGATTGACTAGCAAAGATATATTTTGAAATATCAGACTTAATATAATTTTTGGCAGTTTTTTTAACGTGGTCACAATCTCTTCCAGTAACATCACAATCATAATTTAAAAAGGCTTCCAGTTATTTTATTCCATATATAGCCAGCTTTCAATGGAATGACATGGAAATCATAGTTGGAATAATAATTTTAGTGACTTCCAAGCATTTTAGGGAGGAATGATGATCAAACTTGTCAAGAAAAGCTGTTGAAACCCACAGGAACACCTGAACTTAACAAGGGGGAACTTTTGGCCCAAGAATAATCACTGGGAAAGAATCATGGAAGTGATCAGACCCCATAAGTGAGAGTGTCAGTGAGGAGACCTCACAAATCTATGAGGCCTCTTGTACTAGATCAGAACTTATCCATACCATAGGAATGAATTTTGGGATCCATTTCCACATGTGACCCGTCCAGCAGGTCAAGTCATTCAGGGTTCCGAAGGAGGGCTGCCTGAAAGGGTCATGGGCGAGAGAAAGAAAGGAGACCAAGCGGCGCAAGAAAGGACAAGAGTCCGTCTATGCAATGTCAAGGTCTCGATTTATTTGGGCTTAGAGTGGGCTTAAATAGCCCTGCAACAATAGAATTGGGGGGGAATAACAGAAGGAACATCTGGTATTTCCTGGGGCTGGAACATTCTTCTTATCAGCTCAACATCTTGTTGTCTTTCTTCGTAACAACAAACAGAAAAGCCCCAGACCCTTTCTCAGAAGAGAAGCAGTTAGCAGTTCGCTTGGCCAAACCATATCTAATTACAGGTTACAGAAGGCTCATAGAGCTGGCTTTAAGCCGCAAACTTAAAGATCATTAAATGGGCTTACAAAGGTGGGCTTTAAGCCGTATAGTTTTGGGCCCATGGCCCCTTACACACATAGGGGGATACTCCCTCAGCCTAGATTAAGGGGGAGGACCTAGGCCCTATCCCAAAATATATAACATATTCTGAAGTCCCCCACATGGAAAACCTCACACTCCCTTGGGAGAAGAAATGGTAGGGGATAGATAGGGCATTAGTGGCGACAAGCGGAGGAGGGAAGGCAGAGGAAACATGGATTAATGTGTAAAATAATCATTTTTCAAATTGAAATAAAATACAGAGTAAAACTAAAAAGTACAACAACTAAAGTACCTAATGTGTAAGAGAAACACCAGTAAGAACTAATCCTTCACAAAAAAGAACAAGAAACTTAGGGTTGTCTCCTTTTGGGAACTTCAGTATATGGGATATATCTAAGTGGTCATGAATTAGCTGGAATGGTGTAATGATGCATTTACTTACAAGTGTATTGGACTGAAGCCATAGTAGGTTATAGTGGGGAAGCACAAGTAAAAATAGTTAAAAAGAGAGACTTGTGCCTTTGTCCTAAGTCCAGGAGAATATATTGTGAGTTCATGAATGTGGTTGCATTAGAAATTGAAGATGTAATAGATTGTGACAGACAGGTTATTAGTGTTTCCTGGCAACTCTGACAGAAATCTCTGTGGCCATAAATTGGCCAAAAATAGGGAGCAACTGAGATTCAGTTTTGTAGATGTGAATTTACTGTCACCATACAGTGGAGTGCAGGCAAGAAGAAGACATAGGATTGTCTGCAAGTGGAGTTGCAATATAGGTGCAAGAATTTCATCTCAAGCCCCAAGGAAGTACTGCCAATCTTCAAACGACTCAGTCATCTTGCCAGGCAGTCATCAACTTCAGTTAGCCTGGTTTAATCTTGAGGAAACGTTGGATGAAGCAAATGTGAGTTTAACGAAATGCACATTTACAGTAAATGAAAACATTTTGCAGTGCATGAATTTTGCTTGGGAATTGGTTGTCTTTTGTGAAAACCATGGGGTCTTTTTAGTCAGCTTTGTATTCTGGAATGTTACTTTGTAGCACTGAATTTCATCTTTGCTGCCCTGTTTTGTAAATGGTTTAATGTGGTATCTACAAAAAAACCCATATTTTTTTCTATGACTCCTCTTCTCAGATGGGGAAACTTAAGTTACACATATTCTCTAATATGACTCAAAACTGCACTTCAAAAAGTGAAGATTTTGACCTGTTGCTGTTGCTCCTTACCCAAAATTGTTTTCAGAAGGGCACAAAGCCACACACTGGTCATCAAAAGATCTCTGAGGTGAACAGCAAAATATGATCAGCTGCTAAGAATATATTTCCCCATTAAAGCCAGCAACTGACTTGGAGTATAATGACATGCTGGGTTTTAATACAGATATTGTGAATTTAATTAAATTCATAAATGGATAGACATAGAAAGGCTTCTTTATATAACCCCATTCACTTGCCCTGGACACTGTATGAGTTACAGAACACACTGATGGCCTCTGTGTATCAGGTCCCAGATATTTACATGAAGCATGGGAGAGTGAAGTATCCCAAGCATCCATGCCATTTATCATCATCATCATCATCATCATCATCATCATCATCATCATCATCATGTTTCCTTTGCAGCAGAGATTTTATTTAAAGTCCTGACTCACCTAGATCTCTATTTCCAGAGATGGCAGGCCTCATATTCAGAGATATACCTGGCTCTTCCTCTTAACTGTTGGGATAAAAGACATGCAGCCACTTTGACTGCTCACTTTTTATTCTTTACCTGAACAAGTTTTCATGGCCACTAACAACGGGCTGCAGAATGCTAGCATGCTTCACCCTAATACAGGGAGACTAAACCATTTGTCTTCATTTGCAGAACTAGGGATTCTGGGCTTCTTCTGCAATTAAACAGCTGGGTCAGGCACTGAAAAACTCCCTTCATCACCAGAGAACACACATCGTGAGCACACCTCTCAAATTGTAGCAGAAAACTATGATGGCAAACATTCCACTGGAACTTTGATCAATTCCTGAAGCCAGATGTCATTCCAGTTCTGTGCTTGGCCTGCGAGATGTGTGCCCAGGTCTTTTCAAGAAAAACTTCTCAAAAACTACATTGCTGAACCCTTTCCTGCAGTAAGTTGGCATTGGAGGTCAGGCTCCAAAGGGGAACTGCCCTCTACAGCAGAGAACACTGATCAGGAGGGCATCGCTGGAACATTCATCCCTATCTGAAGCCAACTGTAACTCCAGTTCTTCGTTTGGCCTGCTGTTAATATGCACAGGTCTTGGGAAGAAAAGCCTTATACAAACACAGTCACTTACCCTATTCCTTCTGCTATTTGCCATGGGAAATATCCTTCAACCCTCTTTGCCTGAGGTAAATAAATTACGAAATTTTTCTACTCAAATATGTAAGGAAGTACCTACCTAGACCAGTGGAGAGAGGCCTACAGACCACATATTGTGGACTCTGAGACCATGGACAACTCTCAGCAAGCAAGACGCAGACCAGGAGGTTTACATCCCATCCAAAACCCTGGAGTATTTGACCACCAATAAAGTCCTGAGGAATTTGCCGCCTGAACAACAGATGACATGTTTTCTGCCCAGATTGAATTTCAGAGACACACATATGGACCAGGGTAAGATTCCCTGACTCTGGTCACATAGACAGTCAGTATTTTCGAGCAGGCCCTGAAGTATCTACATAATTATGGGCACCTCAAGCTCCACAAAGAAGCTGAGATAGGGCAAGAAAGGAAATGGACCACTCCTTTTCAGGTGATAGATATGATGAGAAACACAGTGAAAAGTGATCCTATTCTATCTGCTTTCCATCCATTCATCAGAAAAAGACCTGGGTCATCTTTTTACCCAGACCAGAGAAGGCTAAAAGACACTTGAATATGTCTCTCCTCTTGGAAGAGAATGTGGATTGCTGCCTGCTCTGTAATGGAGTTGCTGAGAGGTCTTCAGGACCTGGTCCAAGGAATGTCATTGGAAAGACGACTGGAACTTATGCATTACCAACTGGACAATTTTCCTCTGATGCATGTGGACTTGTACATTCCCCCATCTAATCAAAATTCCCTGAAACCTGACCCATTTCCTGACCTGATTTTGAAAGCTTCAAAATCTATTTCAGTGTCTAGTGACACTTCTACACCTGTCCAGGTGAGGAAGATACTTACAAATATCTGGAAGATGAACCCATATGTGTCTTCTCTCGAGAAGAGGGCCTCATTTCTTTTTCCTATAGTCAAGGAAACCATAAATATTCTATTAGTAACCAAAAATCTTAGGCAATCTCATACCATCCAGGCATGTCCAAAATGTATAAATCTAAAAAAAGTGTCTCTATGCACTTTCCTTCTGCAAATTTTACACCACTTGAGATGTTGAAAAGTTTGGCATTTCATAAAGAGATTCCCTGTTCCTACATAAATAGATAAGCAACTAACAGTGCTGAGAAAATGGCCTAAGATCCCATTCATTGCATGCACAATGGTCTCATGAACCTCCACAGTCCCCTGATGGGTCTCTGACCCTGTCCAGATATTAACACAGAAAATTTACACATTGCCCTCACTTGGAAGAGAGCTCAAACCTATTCCCAATAGAAAGGGGAGCTCAATACAAACAGCTTTTGTGAAAAGCAAGGAAAAACAGACTCCAAGAACACAAGGAGGCCTCACTAAATCACCAAGAGGTGACCATGGTTTATGTCAAAAAAGTTATGACTAGAACATTCCAATATCTCACATAACACCTGAGTGAGGAGTCAAACACAAGACATCTGAAGATTGGGAAATTGATATTACTCTGAGGACTACCAGGACTGAAGATATCCCCCCATTCACAGAACAGACACAGGATAGTTCCAGCTATATGGGTGGGGGTACAGTACCACCCACAAGTGAGGGAGGAGTGTTGGATGATCCCTCATGTTGAAAAAAGTGTGTCACACTCCAGGGGACAGAATACACCCTGAAGATTCTTTCGCTTCTCTTAAATTTGAGGGAAGAATTTTGATTTTCTTTGTGGTTGCTTTTTTGCACTGTTGAGTTTAGTATATGAATTTATTTCTCCTTTACATGGGGACTCCCAGACATCCCATTTATTTTATGACCTTTCCAGTTTGATACACTTTTAATATTGTGAAAACTCAAACAAAAGCTAAAATATCTAACCCTATCTTTGACAAAGTGCATGAAGTTTAACCCAGGAACCTTCAACCCTACAGAATATTCTTGAAGAATCTTGGTCTCCCTGAGCATGGGAGAAATGGTCTTATTAGTGGAATAAGAAAGTTTGTTATATGATACACACATTTTTTACTAAATTATACTGAAATAAACACATCATTATGTGTTTATACAATGTTACTCTTATTTTTTCATTAGCACATTCATGGGCACTTTACTGTTTGTTATTGCTATATAATCTAAATTTTATTAAGTAGAATATACACAACTGAAATCATAAATATTACCTTCTCTGTTTTCTGCTCTAGTTTCATTTATTTTATCCTTATTTGTTTCTTCTTTCTTACCTGCCTTTTCCTAATCACTATATATCCTTTCCATTTTAATAATAGTCCAGCCCATATTCATATTCAATTTTTATATCTTCCCTTTATTCTCATCTTCTGTTAATCCTCCCTTGTTTCTTTCTTCCTTCCATTCTTTCCTTTATATTTCTATTGCAAAATATTCTTTAAAAAAACCTGAAGATTTTGTTCATGAACTCCTTTCATGTCAAGTTATATTACTTCAAATGAATCTTACACTGATTTTGAATAGAATACAGTGTGAACCTTGCAGCTTATTTTGCATATAGGCATCTAGTTTTTCTGGAGGAACTTTAGAATTCAGAAGCATAAGCAGCGTATTTTCTTAGTGAGTACATAAGCTGGAGAATTATCCATGACATAATGATATATTGTTTATGCCTGTGAAATATGAAGAGTTTCCTTTCATAAATTTTCATTGACTTCATTGACTTCGATGCTTATCTATATAGCAAACATATAACATGAAGTAATTGAATCATTTAAACTTTGACGGAATTTATCTGAAATATGCATAAAATCCAAGCAAGATTTGTGTGGTCAAAATTTAGAAAGTCTGGCATCCATGATTTTCTGTATTACAAAACCTATGTCAATCAGTTTCTCTCTGATCACAGGTATATTACTGGATAGCACATGGACAGCTAACACTTTAAGATAGTGTTTTGACCATGCACAAAACCTCAGCCCACAAGGATCACAGACCTCAATATAAATGCAGCCACAGTGAACCTTCTAGAAGAATAAGTGGGAGATACACTTGAATGATTTGGTACAGGAGAATGCATCCAGAACATAACTATAGTAGCAAAGACATTGAAATCTGCAATTAATAATTGGGATCCCCTGAATCTGAGAAGCTTCTGTAAGGCAAAGGACACATTCTTTAAGAGAAAACGATAGTCCACAGAATAGGAAAAGGTCTTCACCAACCCCACATCTTACAGAGGGCTGATACACAATATACACAACCTACTCAAAAAGCTAGCCACCAAAACACCAATCAATTAAATTAAAAAGTGGGGTAAAACACTAAAAGGGGAATTCTCAATAGAGGAATCTAATGTGGCTGAAAGACACTTAAGAAAGTGCTCAAAATCCTTAGCCATCTGGGAAATGCACCTCAAAAAAATCACTGAGATATCATCTTACACCAGCCAGAAAGGTTTAATTAAAAAATGCCAGTCTATGCTGGAGAGGATTGGAGAAAAATGAACACTCTTCCATTCCTGGAGGGAATGGAAACATGTAAGACCACTTTGAAAATCATCATGGCATTTTCTCTGGAAATTGGGAATTAATATTCCTAAAGATTCAGCAATCCCTCTCTTGGGCATATACCCAAAGAATGTACATTCATACAACTAGGACATATATTCAACTATGTTCATAGCAGCATTGCTTGTAATAGCCAGAACCTGGAAGCAACCAAGATGCCACTCAATTGTAGAATGGATAGAGAAAATGTGGTATATTTACAAAATAGTGTACTAGGCAGAAAAGAGCAATGGAATCTTATATTCTGCAGGCAAATATATGGAACTAGAAGACTCCATCCTGAGTGAGTTAGCACAGTCACAAAAATACAAACACGGTATGTACTCACACATATGTGGATATTAGACATGGAGCAAAGGATTATCAGCCTATAATCCATATCACAAAAGAAACTAGGCAATAAGAGGGACACTAATGCAACAATGCATGGACCAAGGATTATAGGAGGGGGCACGATTTCATTAGAAATTGGGAGTATGAGAGTAGGGGAAATAGAGCTGGAGGAATAAGAGGGGGAGAAAAGGAGGGTAGAGGAGGAAATGATGGAGCAGGAAGGTTGATTCAGGGGAAGAATAGAGGAAAGCAGGATGAGAGACACCATAACAGAGGGATCCGTTATAGGCCTAGGGAGGGATCTGTCACTAGGGAGATTTCCAGAGATCTGCAAGGATGACAACAACTGACAATCTAGGCAATGCTGGAGAGGCTACCCTAAATACCCTTCCCTATAATGAGACTGAAAACTGCCTTATGTGTCATTCTGTAGCCCTCTTACAGAGGTTGATGGAAGCAGATGCACACACCCACAGCAATACACTGAACTGAACTCTGGAACCAACTGAACTCTGCAGAGAGGGAGAAATGAAGAACAAGCATGTCAGGACCAGGCTGGGGAAATGCACAAAATAGATGACATGAACAAGGGGGAGAACATGGATGTCTGAATGATGTCTGTGAGGCTGGCACAGGACTGATCCATAACCGTGAACCTGGATGTCAATGAGGAGGACTCAGTACTCTATGGCGCCCTGTAAAGTAGGTCAGTATTTATACCTGGTGAAAGAATGGAATTTGAGGACCCATCCCAAGTGGGGGGATGCTGTCTCAGCATGGACACCTGGGCCAGGGCCTAGGTCCGGCTCAGGATGATATGACAGACTTTCGGGAACCTGCATGGTGGGCCCTACCCTCTCTGAGGTGCAGGGGGATAAAGTGGGGTCTGGCACAGAGTTGGGGGAGGGAAATGAGAGAGAAAATGATTGACGTGTGAATAAAGCCTTTCTAATTTGAACTAATAATAAATCTTTATAAACATAAAATAAGAAATTTAAAAATAAAAGTAAAAGTGAATTTAATAATTAAAAATGTTCCTATAAAATCTCTGTTCCCCCAGGAGGAAATAAAGAGAGGAAAGAAGATAGTTTTTGACTAAATAAATAAAAGAAAAAGGCAAGGGGGGAGAAATCCATCTACGCATAAAAAAATTCAGATGACATCCCCAAATCATGCTTGCATATTATAATGTAGGATGATATGTCTAGTATTAGAGCTATCCAAGTTGAAAGAATGAACGATGTGATCACTTGTAAAAATGAATAACAACACAAATTAGAATGAATCTGAGATTACCACAAGTTATAGTCCAATCATCTGAAAATTTAAAACTACCATTTGCTGGATAGATAACAAATTTTTGGTGAGACCATATAAGACTCTAGTCTCAAAATAGAGATAAGTAAACTTTTCAGACATTTAAAATGAAAAAATCTCCTCTTGAGTCCTCCAAACTTGTCCACATAAACCAAGGACATTTGTTAACAATAGTGGTTTCAGAGACTGATGTTTATATATAGATAATATATAATATCTCCTGCCAAAGAGGGGGTAGACATTTTCCAGGTAGCTCACTAAAAATCTCAAAATTAATCAAGTTGACTCTGAAGGCTCATGACCTATGGAATGGAAACTTAATATTGACTTATAAAATGTATTCCCAAACCAAATCTACTAGGAATCTAGAGAAAAGTATCACATCTTTGTTCTTTTACAATGGATTATATGTGAGCATGGGTGTCAATTTTGTATCCTATATTTGATGTTACCTATTTTGGCCAGTTTGCCATGTTATATGTCAATATAAACATATTCTGGAATTCTTTGAACCCATATCATGGGTCTTAGGATCCAAATGATGTTGAAATACCAAGTAATCTTTACATGTTTTAATCTCCCCAAAGCTATACCCATTGTACATCCTTAGACATAAGCATGCATTTGGGTTAAACACTATGGTGGTTTAAAAACAGGACCAAAGCAAAGATTGCAGATTTCAGGGTAGTTGTGCAAAACTCAAAAATTCTAACAAGCCAGGATTCTTTATGAGCTAATGTACAAGTAAGTAACCTCTCTGTTTACCCTTCATAAATTCTCAGTATACCATTGAGATCCCAGCTACACAGAGTCACATCAAGTGTCCGTTGATATTACTGGCCTCTCTAGAACCTCTCCTTCCTGGGATCTCAAATGGTCTGGGTTATTGTGCCCACACACTTCTGTTGTGAAAAGTTTTTCTTGTACTATTTTTAGATTACTATGTGATTCTAATATTCATCTGTCAGTTTGTGTGTCCAAAAATCCTCCATTTTATCCCTGAGTGTTCTTTCAATTATTAAAATATTTTATGAATATGACTTCCTTATAAGAAGTTAAAAAGTTGTTTTTATTTGAATTTCCCTGATGGCTAAGAATTTTGTGCACTTTTTTATGTGTCTTTCATCCATTATAGATTCCTTTTTTGAGAATTCTCTATTTAGTTCTCTACCCCAATTTTGAATTTGTTTATTTGGTGTTTTGAAATATAGCTTATTAAGTTCTTTGCCTCTCCAGTTGATAAAATGATCTTTGTGTTTTCCCCGCTCAATTGAGCATGTGTGGGGAGAGAGGTCACAGAGAGAGCCTCGCTGTTTTTTATGGATCCAGTGTTGGTTTATTGTTTACATGGAAGTTGTAAGCTTGCTATGGAGACAGAACCCTGAGCAATGGAACACGAACCATTGAGAGTCCATGAACCATAGAGTTTCTGACAGAGTTGGAGAGGGGGAGTTGGGGAGACAGGAGAAGAGATGAAGAAGGTAAGTGGAATAACCGAGAGCTGATAGTAGAAAGCAGAGGGGAAGGGGAAGGTAAGAGAGAGACAGAGATAGAGAGAGTATGAGAGCATGAGTGAGCCAGGGTGTGTCTTTTAAAGGGGACCTTTACACCTTCCTGCAGACTTAGTACTGACTGAAGCCTGGAATGACCACAGTAGGGCCTGAGTGCATCCTGTTAGATGACTTGGGCAGGCCACCCTTATACCTGCACATTTCATTCCCGACTTCACAGATTATTGAAAGAAGGTGAGGTGTTAGACTTTACAGGTTAGGGAATAAGGTTGTCGAGTTCTCAGTTCTGTTTCCTGCTGATGTAGGGGGCATTTACAATCTTTGGGGGACCTGAGTATGTTGGGGTTCTACCACAACCTATAGTAGCGGGTGGCTCTGCCCCAGTCCAGGCTGTGTGGCACTCCCTGGAGCCTCCTAGACCTTGCTAGATTTCAGATATGTAGGAGATGTGGTTAAGTTTAGACAAAAAATCCAATGTTTCTTAAATCCTGGTATCATTTGGGTGGATGGTCAGATGAGGGAGGTGTTGCAGAGGGAGTGGTCCCAGATGAGGAGGAAAGGAATCTGGGACCATGGTGCAGCAGGTTATTATTTATCTGGAGTAAAACTTTGGACCTGTTTGCATGGGTCCAATTCAGTTTCCTGGATCATACAAGAATATTTAGGGTTTGTGAAAAACATAAAATTGAGAAACATTAGTTGGCAAAACTCCAACCCCTTGGTCGAAAGCATCAGAGATCCTGAGAAGGATAATATTTGACAGTACTCAATGATGAGAAAAGGAGAGAGATGCTCCCTATCGAGGCATCCCTACAGACAGCCACACACTAGTTAGTCTGAGACCATTCCAGACCATGTACAGCTGCAGGCTCCCACACAGGTTGCAGAGTTAGAGAAACAAAGAGCAAGAAAGACAGAGAGATACAGAGACACAAAGACAAATATAATGAGAGAAGATCACACAATGTTCTTTCCATTATTATAAAATTTTACAAATATGACATCCTTATTAAAAGCAAAAAAAACTTTTGATTTGAATTTCCCTGATGACTAAGGATGCTGAGTACTTATTTATTATATGTCTTATTATATGTCTTTCAGTCATTTTAAAATCCTTTTTAGAGAAATCTGTATTTAGTTCTGTATCTCACATTTTAAATGGATTATTTGGTGTTTGAGGAAAATAGCTTCTTGTGTTCTTTGTGAATTTGGAAGACCAGCACTCTATCAGATATTGGGTTTGTGATTATCTTTTCCCTTTCTTTGGCTGCCATTTTGCATTGCTGACTGTGTCCTTTTCCTTACATATGCTTCTGCTTTTGCAGGGGGATAAATTGAGGAGAGCAATATAAGAGATACCATCAGTGAGGGAGCCAGCATAGTATTAAAGAGAAATCAGGAAGTAGATAAATGTATAGAGATCTACAAGGATGAAAGCAAACAGTCATTTAAGCAACAGTGGAGAGTAAATGATCGCAAATAACCATCTAAGCAATAGTGGAGAGGCTACCTTAAATGAATTTCCCCTATAATGTGATTGATGACTACCTTATAAGCCATCCTAGAGTATTCATCCCATAGCTGAGGGAAGCAGAATACACGCAAAGCTAAACAATGACCTGAACACCTATAATCCAGTTTCTGAAAGGGAAGAATGATGAGTAAATACGTCAATACCAGGCTGGAGAAACCCACAGAAACAGCTGAACTGACCATGTGGGAGCTCATGACCCCATTCAGACAACTGGGAATCCATCAGTACCATAATGTTTCTTATGTCAATATTTATTTCAAAAACTTTTACTATGAGGTAGTTAGTGTCTTTACTGCTGAGCTGTTTTTCCATGATTGCAGCAGAAGGAGAGATCCTCTTTTCATTGGCAATCTATTAGCATGTGTATTTTTATTAGTATATTATGTCCACTGATATTAAAATATAATAACCTGTGATTGTTAATTTTTATTTTATCAATTTATTTTTTATTTTGCAATTCCATTCCTCCCCTACTCTCTCTACTCCCTGCTCCCCCACCTCTCATTGGTTCCTTGGAGCTGGTAAGCCCTCCATAGGAAATACACTACGTCTCTCCTATTATCTAGTTGAAGCAGGACTAAGTAAAACCTATAGCCACCATAAAACCATGTCAAAACTGAACAAGTTACCTCTCGATATAGAACTGGCTTCAGCAAGGCATTTATTGCATTAGAGTTAGAACTTGGATCCACTGCCAGTGACCATATATTGACTGACAATCACCATTGTTACTTGAAATAAAGGAGTGGAGTTCTGTCCTGTGTATTTTTTATTCTTTTCAAGACCAAAGCTGGTGATTTCTCACTAGCTTTGGTGAGTTTATTCTGTGGGTTTCCCTTCAGTTCTTGGCTCTATTTTTCATAATATTTCTCCTTACTCACCTTGAGTTTACTCCTGGAGCTTAGCAAAATGATTAATGGTGTATTTCTGCATCTGCTTCCATATGTTTCTGCAAGAATGTTGTATCTCGTCCAGAGTTTTGGATTGTAGGCCAGGTGTCTCCTATTCTGGCTGATATATTTTTTTATGCTTAGTCACTTGATTACTTTACATGTTATAACTGTATAATCTGGGACACTAAGGGAAAGCCAATATGACAGACAACTTTGTAGAAGTAGGAAATTTTACCATGATCTACCATGATTATGTTGTGGGTTTTACCTTTAGTTCCCTTCTCAAGGAATTCTTTCAGTACTGTCCTGTATAAATAAAGATACTTCTCAGTTTGGGAATCTGCATCATCTTCATCCTCCTCCCATTTTCTCTCATAGCAAAAGTAGTCCATTTGCTAACCAGTAAAGAGATAAAGATGGATGATCTGTGATCAAGACTAAATATTTTATCTTTTTCTATGATATATATATATATATATATATATATATACTTATTTATAATTTCATTTTACATTCCAACCACAGTTCTCCCTCCTACCATTCCTCCCACCCCCTCGTCTCTCCAGAGAACACGCTCATCCTCTCTTCACAAAGGGCAAGAATATGCATGGAGAGTCAGCAAAATCTGGCACATCAAGTTAGGGCAGGACCAAGCCCTCCTGCCTTCGTTGATGCTGACCATGACATCACCTCATAGTGAATGAGCTCCAACAACCTGGCCCATGCACCATGGATAGATACTGGCCCTTACAGAGTAAATGTAAATACTAAAAAGACCCAATTCATAACGTCAGTCAACTGCCTGCACACAAATGAATTATGTGATATTCATAGATTCAAAGAAGCCACTCATTTCAAATGTGTTTCCATTTAGAATCAAACCACATTTCTTACAGACACATTTTTAATGATATACTTTCAAAAAAGAATATTTATAGATGAACTATTGAAAACAATCCTATTGTCTTTATATATGACCATCTGAAAAAATTGGATAGAACTGTGAAGATACAAAACATTTTTTAAATAATTGCATATTCACATGCTGAAGTAAGAAAGAAATAATATAATGGGTCTGCATATGCTTTTCTCAGATCCCTTAGTAGTAGTAATTTGAGAGACTTGAAACATTGATACTATATAATCTTATCAGGGATTGATTAAAACCATGATAATACTTTTACTTCACATTAGTTTTGTGAGATAGAGCCTTACTATGTATACCAAGCTGGTCTCAAGTTTGAGATACTCATAAGATAATAACTGTAATGATATATTTATTGAGTTATTAGTTATATAGTTATATAGTTATTAAGTTTCTGTCAAAACAACTAATGTTTTGAAGTCTTGTTTCCCAGTTGGTTGCATTACTAAGAGAATATTGGTTAATAAAGTGTTACTTTCATCAGTGATCTATGAAGAGGCATCATCTAGTTGGAAACAGCAGTCACTAAGGGCATATTTTGAACACTATGTCTTTCAATTGGAACCTCTCTATCTGCTTCCGGGCTGGGGTAAAGTGAACAGCATTCCTCCATCTTGACATTTCATCCTTTCTTAGGCTGAAAAGAGTGCAGCTAACCAAACATGAACTAAAATTCCAGAATCTTTAAGCCAAAATAAGTCATTTCTCTCTTATGTAATTTATCTCAAATATTTTGTCACAGCAATAAAATCCTTATGCAAGAAATCTATAAGCATATGCATTTTCAAGGAATATAAAGTATTATTAATTTCAAAAGATTATTATCCATTAAGATTGTGAGAAACTGTCCTTTTTAAAGAAGATTTATTTATTTATTATGTATACCACCTTTTGCCTGCATGTATTCCTGTATACCAGAAGAGGGCAAGAGATTTCATCACAGATGGTTGTAAATCACCATGTGGTTGCTGGGAATTGAACTCAGGATCTCTAGGAAGAGCAGACAGTGCTCTTAACCTCTAAGCCATTTTTCCAGCCTATGACAGACTCTCTTATGCTCTACCTTCTACATAACAGTGAACTTATAGTATATGACTATTATATAAATATTGAAGAACTTCTTTGAATAAAAATGTATTTTTACCACTAAATCACCATTTAATTCCATGCTACATTAAAATAATTAAGCAATCTGTCTTAATGTGATTTACAACATCATAGATAAATTACAGGAAATGTTGCTAATGAGTCTATTGCATATATTTATTACAATTTGAAAGAAACACTTTTTTCAATGCACTGCTGAGAAAGTAAACAAAATTTATCCACTTAGATGCACAGTGCCATTTCTAGCAAGCGTGACTTTAAAATGGAATTGAATATATATATACATATATATATATATATATATATATATATATATATATATATATGGCAAATATCAGTCAGCACATAAAAATCCTCACAAGGTAGGATTAGAATTATCTGTTCAGCAAGTGAATGTGTTTGCAATTTACTGGATAGGATATAATACTATTTTCTAGGCTCATTCGTCAATTGCTTCAGTACCACCAATCTACCAATTTTCCAGAAACACAAGTACTAGCAGATGTTATATCTATTTGTCATATTATACTGCCATATCCAAAATACAGAAGGAATTCTTTATCTAAAATTCTGCTTATAAGGCCTGTCTAATAAAAGTCTATCTTAAACACTTGTAATGTCCCACCTGTCAATTGTCTCTCTCCAACTAGAAAAAGAACTGTCACAGTTATGTAGACACTATCTTTATTCACAAATGCACTTTCTCTTATCATGTGATAATGGCCCGCAGTGGTAAGTCTTAAAAGGAGCAATTGGAGGTAAAATTAAAGCATCATGAAAATAAAAAGTGTTTATCATAGCTAATAATATTGTTGCTTTATTAATATTTTTGCTTTTAGTTTTATGGAGATATCATTTTACACATAGTGTGGAAATTTATAACTATTAGAAATACATGTTGTGTACTATATTTTGTTAGTTTTCTAATAATCAATTTTACCAAGTCATTTTTAAATGCCATTCTTCTATCCACACAGTAAAATATACATCACAGCTTAAATATTATTTTAAGAGTTACTAATAGTGGATGTAGTTATAACACTTTTGCCTGCTATTGGAACTATTTTCCCTCTTACTGGGCTACCTTTTCTAGCCTCAATATGAGGGGTTTTGCCTTGTTTTTTTTCTGTTTAGCTCTGCATTCATTGAGGCCTGCTCTTTTCTGAAAAGGAAACAGAGGGTTATGGGGCCTGGAGAAAGGGAAGTGGAGGGAGCTGGAACAAGTGGAGAGAGCAGAAACTGTGGTCATGATGTAGTATATGACAGAAGAATCTATTTTCAATAAAAAAAAAAAGTCAAAGAACTCATCTTGAACCTGGGATATAAATTGAATCAAATGTTTCCTTGATTTAAGAGAAATTAGACAAATATTTGCTTCACTTACTTTAATCATTATCATTATAATTTTTACATTTTTATTTCACACAGCATCTATGTATTAATTTATACTAAAGGTAATGATAATATTTATCTTGATGTGAACAAAAGCATATATGATTTGTAAGTATATCAGGAAAAATCAAGTATAGAAAGAATGTCAGAGATAAACCAAAATATATGGTCACTATATTTTCAGTTTACATATTACTCTTGCTCATGTTCTAGCTCAGATCATTACCTTACATAAAGATATACTGAGGCCAAGGATTTGAGTATATGCATTTTATTAAGGAAGTCCTGCCAAGGAAAAAGAGTAAAGGAATAGATGAAGAAGCATGAGCAGATAAACAGAAATCTCAAATCAAGTCTGAACTTCAGCATGTTTCTTAGGAAAAAATAGAGAGTAAATTACAATAAATTAAACTTCCATACTCAGGAAAGAAGCTGTGATTTCATCCTCTCATACCAGCCAGCCCTTATCTTTCTGCTGCTCACACACAGGAGGCAAAATATTGAAGTACTGCCAACTTTCCAATTGCCATGCAGTTGTAATGCATCTTCTCAAAATGCAGACATGCGGATGGGCTAAGTATCACCAGTGCCCACTCTATCCACATGTCAGTTTATTTAATTTTCCCAAAAATTCTTTAACAAAAAACTATACACTAATATCCACCAAAAATTTTCCTCATGATTACAGTCAGAATATTTGCTAAAATATCTGCGTACCTTTGGGACCATTCAAGTTTACACATGAAATATCTTCAATTTCTTATCTAAAATTAATACCCTCTTTAGCATTTCAAAACTTTATTCGACTTTCTAGTTTTAAAACACATTTTTTCTTCTTAATTTGTGTGTATATGGCTGTGTTTTTGTGGGGGAATGTGGTGTGATTATGGTGTATGCTTGTGGGGGATAGACCACAGATGTCATTTTCCATTTCCTATAGACATTGTTTATTGAGATGGAGTTGCTCATATGACTTAGGGATTGCTGATTAGGGTATCCTGGACAGTCAATTTGATACAGGGATCCTCCTGTCTCTGTCTTTCCAGGTCTAAGAATGAAATTGCTCACCACTGTACTTTACGTTTTCCATGAGTGCTGGAACTTGCATTCTAATTCCTGGGAAGCAAGCACTTTAAAACTTAGCAATCACCCTAGTCCACATTTTCTCATCTAACTAGTTGCTAATATAGAGATGACATCATTTCATAAAAGTTCTATTGCTTATTTATAATACATTCTTGTTAGATTGTTTTCTTTTATGCTTTTATGTATAACTAGGTAAGCTTATAAAAATACCTATAAACAAGTATAATAGATTTTTATATTGTTTCTCCGAGAAGAACAACAAAAAAGCATTTTCCATAAATAATTTTAATGTAATCACTTTGGAGAAATTTAAAAAACCTTTCCATCCTTCCATAATATATCAAAATCCTTAACAGTTAATGTGTTAATTGTATTACAAGGTTGAGATTTGGAGATAATTAAGTCGTGGAGGTGATGCTGATTGAAGGGGATCATTGCCCACTATATCATTAGAGCAACAGTACAATATTGATGCTAATGCAGACTATCAGGAAACTCAATCAGCCAGCAATTTTTACATTCTAGCAACTATCATGTTGGGAAATTACTTTTCTTTTATTGTAGACTTGCTGGTTTATGTTATTTTGTTCCAACAGTCCACAAAGTTGGAAATAATATCTACACAAAAAGATGAACACACATTGTTTATTCAAAAGATGTTGGGAAATGAAAGTAGAAAAACTGAATTGTCAGAATTATTAGCTTATGAATTTGTGGGAAAATTATTTCATTATTAATATACTATTTTTAACTTGTATTAAATTTAATGCATCTCAATCTGACTCATCTGTTTCCCAGTCCCTTTTTTCTGCCCTCGGCCTTTCCAACCTCCTCCCTAAAACAAAATTCTAAAGTAAAACTAAAATATAAGCTGGGTGTTGGTGGCACACGCCTTTAATCCCACAACTCAAGAGGCAGAGGCAGGTGGATTTCTGTTAGTTCGAGGCAAGCCTGGTCTCCATTGTGAGTGTCAGGGAGGATCCAAAGCTACACAGAGAAACCCTGTCTCGAAAAACAAAAGAGGCCTAAAATATGAAGACAAAACAAAAACAATTTGAAAACAAAATATGATTATGGAAGCTGTAATGTGGCCCAGTGAATCACACAGCATATCAATCCACACATCTTTTCTTGTAAGAGTTCATTGCAAAGAATCATTGGTATTGTTTGAGGCCTCTGGCTTCTGCTATATGGGGCTCACTCTGGGACTCCTCTTGGATATCCTATTGTTCTGTGTCATGGATATCCTGCAGCTTTGGATCTATAGGTCTGGCCCCCACACCTGCTCCAACAATTCATAAATGAGGTGGGTATTGGGGTGAGCTAACTCATAGTCCTGTCTCTGGGCCTGGATGGTAGCTGGGTTGGTTGGCCTGCCAGCTTTCCCTCATTGTCACCATCTGGGCGAGCTATCCAAGGCTGCCCTGGCTTTTTCACTCAGTGTAGCAGACAACAAAGAAAGGAGTCAGTTCTCCTGCTCTCACACCCTTGGGGCCAGTTCACCCACATGCATACCACGAGGAAAAACTACTGTTTTGCCCAGGAAAGTAACAGGGTCCACTCTCCAGATTGTTTCAATATGTGAGGGTCACAGCTTCCATTCTCATGACTCCAAGGTTGACTGTCTTACCTGTTACATGTGGCAATAGGTGGGGAGAATATTTCCGTTACCCTTCCCATCCCATGGCACATTATGGAGGGGGCAAGGTCTGCTCTCTGTCTGTCACATCCACGGGCATGTTCACTTGTGTCCCCACCAAGAAGGTCAGCTCTAGAGTGCTGTCCAGGAGAGGTGCAGGGCCTGTTCTCCTGTGTGTTGCAGCTGATGAAGGGCAGGACCAGTGCTAAAATCTTATGGCCTTTTCACATCCTGCAGTTGATAAGAGGTGGGGGAGGGAAGGCATTTTTCCTCATTCATGCTAGCATATGGCAGATGAAGGGGGCAGGGTCAATCTTTCTTCTATCTCCTTGCCTCTGCCAACAGGGTCAGCTGCCTTTTGTTGCCCAGCCAAGGTGCAGGGCCTGTTCTCCTGAGTTCTACTGCCTATGGGGGTCAATGCCAATTCTTCCACTCTCATGACCACAGGGACAGCTCTCCCATCAGCCATAGACAGCCAGGGGCAGAGGGAGTCATCTTTTCATCACCACCTCTAAATTATGGCAGATGAAGTGTGGGACCAGAGTACCATGCTCATTTGCACTGCTAGATCACCTGTGTCTCCATCAATGGGTGCAGCTCTACTATGCTGCCAAGGCTAGGTTCAAGGCCCATGCTCCCAAGTGCTGTAGCCATTGTGGGGCAGGATGAGTTCTCTCATTCTCATGACCCCAGAAATTGCTGCCAGGGCAAGGTGCAAGGAGGGTATCTCTCCCTCACATGTGTGACCATGTGACAGGGCATGGCATTACTCTCTCACTCTCTCATCTTCAAAGCTTGCTCACCTACACCATGCCAGCAAGGTCAGTTCTACTGTGCGGCCAGGGAGTTGCAGGAACCCCACTCCAGAGTGCAGCAATTAGGAAGGGGCAGGGCCAGTTCTCCCTAGAGCTTTAGCCTGTGAGCAGCAGGACCAACTCTGTGAAACCCCAGCCTCACTGATTTTGGTAGTAACAGCATCCACAGACATCAACACAGACCACTGCTGCCACAGGGCCATGAACCCAGACATGGTCCCTGGAAACAACCCAGGCCTAGACAACACCATGACACTAGGTAGCAGTGCAGGCTACTCAGCTCTGCACAGCCCTGGCAGAGGCTCAACACCTGCCCCTAGATGGTGGCCCAGGCCCCTGATGTCTGTGTGACCCTTAGTGATGCTACAGGTCATGGACATTAATTCAGACCCCAGTTGTGATTGGTCCATGGACACAAACATGGTCCTTGTCAGCTGCTAGTACACAAATTAAGCTCATAGACACTGAGCACAACTACCTCTTCGAGAGGCAATGGGCAAATTTTCATGTGTTTTATTTTCAAGTGTTTATGTTTAGCATTTTATAAATCTAAAAATATAATTTTTCACTTCCTCTTCACATTGATAACTTATTCATCATTGCAAACTTCCCCTAATACCTCAGTGAGAATGTTTCTCTGCTCCCTTGCCTTTTATGACAAAATCTTTAATGCATCTCTATCAAAAATTCCATTTGACTTCACATATGTCTCTCCTGCTGAACTGTACTTTCCCAGTTGGTTTGTGACATCCTCCATCATCCATTGCCAGAAGATGCTTAATAACATTTAAATGAATGATTCTCAGGCTAATTTGCTTAGATTGAAGAAAAAGAAAAACTGCATATTTAAAGTGATGAAGGCATTTGTTAGAGACTAAAAGCCCTGGTCTTGAAACCTTATAGTACCTGATTCTTTAATCTATTTCGTTACTTTTCATTCACTTTAGAAAAAGGAGATTTAATAGTTTGATGCTTCTGATCCTTATTTTTCTAAATATATATTATGTTACTTTTAACCCTCCTTATTTTACCTTTACTTCATTCTTCATTTATTTCCATGCATTTGTAGAATAATTTATATGTACCTAGACATTTAGAATATAGTTTCATCAAGATCTCCTATATAATTTTTTTATATTTTTATTTTAAAACAACCTTGTGTCTCTTCACATACCAATTCCTGTTCCCCCTCTCCTCCTCCCACTCTCCCCACTTTCCTCCCCCAATCCCGTTTCCACTCCTCCTATTGGGTAAGGCTTCCCATGGGGAGTCAATGAAATCTGGCAGATATCTTTGAGATAGGACCAAGGCCCTCCCCCTCTATCTTGACTAAGTAAGGCATCCCTCCAATGAGTATTGGCTCCAAAGAAACAGCTTAAGCATTATGGATAAATCCTGGTCTCATTGTCAGTGGCCTCACAGACTACCCAAGCCACAAAACTGTCACATACATTCAGAAGGCCCAGTTCAGTCCCATGCAGATTCCCCTGCTCTCTGTTTGGAGTTAGTGAGCTCCCACTACCTCAGGCCAGCTGTCTCTGTGGGTAGCCACAAAATAAGATCTACTAGTTTAATATAATATATCCACACTTTACCTTAACAATTCTAAGCATGCTATTCCTTCAGTAATTTGTGTAGAATGTAGTAGAGAATCAGAAATAACTATTTTTCATTACTAGAGGCTACAGTAATGAGCTCTCCAAATAGGGTACTGTATGTAAGGAAAATCATCTATAAAGTGTTATTGTTTTCTCACGATATAGAAATTGATACAAATATATATATATATATATATATATATATATATATATATGTGTGTGTGTGTGTGTGTGTGTGTGTGTGTGTGTGTGTGTGTGTGTGTGGTAATATGTCATTTCTCTTACTGTAGCCCTCACAAAATTCCTTGAGATAACATTTATGATGACAGATTAATCACTGAAGAATTTCCAAAATTATGGTACTGAATAGGTGTATATTTAGCTAAGTTCTGATCATTAAACCGTGATCCATAAAGAAATCATATTAATTGTGATGTCAGTATTAAATCTTTTTACTGTAATGATTCGTATTTGACACCAATGTAATTTTATGTACCAGATTTGTAACTAGTGTCATAATTTCATAATTATATCAAAGACTGTGCTCTCTCTCTCTCTCTCTCTCTCTCTCTCTCTCTCTCTCTCTCTCTGTGTGTGTGTGTGTGTGTGTGTGTGTGTGTGTGTGTGTGTGTGTGTGTGGTATTGAATGATGTTGTTGCTTTGCTTTTACTTTTTGGCTCTTTTGGTGGGGCCCTCCACCCAGCTCTCAAATAAATCACTCACAGAAGCTTTTTATTATTTATGAGTGCCCAGCCTTATCTTGGCTTATTGCTAGCCAGCTTAACTTAAATTAATCCATCTACAATTTCCCTCTTGGATTTTTCTTTCTTCTGTATATCTTACTTCCCTTCTTACTCTGTGGCTGTTGTGGTGGCTGGGTGGCTGGCCTCTGATGTTCTCCTCTCCATCTTCTCTTGTTGCTCTGCCTTCTCATTTCTACTTCTGTTTATACTCTATGCCTGCCAGCCCAACCTCTCCTTGCTCTTGGCTAGCTATTGGCCATTCAGCTCTTCATTGTGACCATCAGGTGATTTAGACAGCCACAAGCATACAACTTCTCAGAGTTAAACAAATGCAGCATAAACAATAGTCACACTTTAAAATAATATTCCCCAACAGTATGGTGTGTCTAACTGATGCTACCTTCCTGGAGAGAAAATCTGTAAAATACAAAACTTTAAAATTCTCTAATTTATTTTCTAGGATTTTTTCCATAATGAAATATCATAATTTTCTGAAAGACATGCATATAGTTGTCATCATTGTATTGTTTATATAAACAAACAATTGAAATACCAGACAATATATAACATATAATATTCCATGCATCTGTATTTTGGAAGTTGAAGAAAAATTTAAAGATATATAAAATTGTATCAAAATTCTAATTTTTTGCTAAAATAAAGGTTTATTTGTGTCCTTTTCTCCCAATAGGACTGGGACTGTCAGCAGTCTTACCTCCATATGGCCACTCAGACACATAGGTTGATGGATATTCTGCCATAGCATGATTGCCCACTATAAAAGAATGAAATAAATGGTGGAACATGCCAGCTCTTTCATATGCCAAAAAATATTGTTTGCCCATGATCTTGATAGTCATTGGGAGAATTCATTGTAAAGTAATGTCTGGCATGAATGGGGCTAGTGAAAGTAAAGAGGAAAAATGAATGCTTTCATAGAGAGCCTAATTGCTTTATTTTAGCAGTTATAAAAATACAACTTGTAGTATTATATAATGACTAAATACTCACAACACCTAAGTGAATATATGCGTAGCTGTTGTTTGGAGAATATTCTCATATATTTTCCCTTCATATATATCTTATATGTATCATATATATCATATATATATCATATATATCTTATACACTTTCTATATTATACCCTACCTGTCTTATGCCCTTTCTGCTCCCCAGGGAAGGTGAAGCCTTCCATAGGTGGTAATCAGAGTCTGTCATATCCCTTGGGATAGGGCCTAGGTCAGCCAGAGTGTGTCTAGGCTCAGGGAGTATGCCTCTATGTGGAGTGGGCACCCACAGTCCATTCCTATGCTAGGGATAAGTACTGACCTACTACAAGAGGCCCCATAGTTTTCCAAGGCCTCCTCACTAACACCCACGTTCATGGGGACTGCATCATTCCCATGCTGGTTTCCCAGCTATCAGTCTGGGCAGCAAGAGCTACCCCTTGTTCAGGTCTGCTGTTTCTGTAGGTTTCACCAACATGGTCTTGACCCCTCTGCTCATCACTCTCCCCTCTCTGCAATTGAATTCCAGTTCAGTACCATGTTTAACTGTGGATGCCTGCATTTGTTTCTGCCAGCTGCTGGATGAAGGCTATAGGATGACATATAATTTAGTCATCAATCTTATTATCAGTGGAGGGCATTTAAGGTTCACTCTCCTCTGTTGGTTAAATAATTAGTTGGTATCATCCTTGTAGATCTCCAGAAATTTCCCTAGTGTCTGATTTCTCTTTAAAACTTTAATGCCCCCCTCTATTATGATGTCTCTTATTTTACTCTCCTCTATTCTTCCACCTAACTCAACCTTCCTGCTCCCTCATATCCACTTCATTCCTCCTCTTCTCCCTTTCTCATTCTCCTCGCTCCCTCTCCCCTTCCCCCTACTCCTAATTTGCTCAGGAAATCTTGTCCCTTTCTTTCCCCTTCTAAGAGTGACCATGTATGTCTCTCTTAGAGCGCTGTTTTCCTAGCTTCTCTGGCAGGGTGGATTGTACGCTGGTAATTCTTTGCTCTATGTCTAAAATCCATGTATGATTGAGTACATACCATGCTTGTCTTTTTGTGACTGGGTTACCATGCTCAGGATCGTTTGTTCTAATTCCATCCATTTGCCTGTGAATTTCAAGATTCCATTTTTTATACCCACTGAGATGTAATCCATTGCATAAATGTACCACATTTTCTCTATCCATTCTTCAGTTGAGGGGCATATAGGTTGCTTCCACATTCTGGCTATTACAAATAATGCTGCTATGAGCATCATTGAACAGGTGTACTTGTATGAATGTGATTCTTTTGGGTATATGCCTAAGAATGAAATTACTGGATCTTGTGGTAGACTGATTTCCTTTTTCCTGAGGAATCACCATAATGATTTCCCAAGTGGCCGTATGAGTTGGCACTCCCACCAGCAGTGTATGAGTGTTCCCCTTTTCCACATCCTCTCCAATGTAAACTGTCATTGGTGTTTTTTTAGCTGTCTCTTTTTTAAAACAAAGTAATCTTTTTCTGTTCAAGACTAAAATATACTAAAATCACACCATTTCCTTCTTCTAAATCTTCTAAACTCTTCCATGCAACACCCCCTGCCCTCTTCTAAATCCAACACACACACACACACACACACACGGTTTGAATACTCAGTAGGGCAGATGACCTGGGTCTCATCTCTTGGTTCTCATATAGCAAATTTATGAGATCAATATCAGCCCCAAAAGAATACAAATTCACTGTTTTACTGGATCCTCTTTAGAAATAATCATTTGAACCAATGTGTGACTACAGTATAATGATGATAATGGATTTTGTATATCCAATAGTGTGAAAGAAATTTTATCATTTGCTTTATCTGAAACCATCTTTGCTGTACTACTGTTCTCTAATGCTCCTTACCATGAGATATTAGTTTCTCGCTAGTGTTCCATTAATGTTTACCATCTTTATCAGCTTATTTATAGCTATTTCACAATGATGAATCGTTAAATTGTTACAATGATGAATTTTGTGCTCAGATTGTATTCTTAAGAATTGTAAAATCATATATGTGCATAAAATATGATTATTTTAAGATCGCTCTTTTTGGGGAAAATCACTTTTTGCTTAGTGCAATGAGAGTTTATTATACAACACCCTATTGTTTCTAATGGCTAATGATTTAAATTAATAATTCCCCAGCATACCATCCATCATTTCAAGATAGATAGTTAACAGGGGAAATACTGCCAATTTAATAGATGTACATAAAATTATAATCTAGGTAGTGTTAATTAAAAACAATAACAAAAAATATCAATAGTGACTGATTTTACATCTTTCCATGTGGTGATAAAACACACATGCTAAAATAAAATAGCAACACTCTCCTGTTCACCAAGTTAAAATTTTCCTAATTCAAAAATGTCTACAGCATTGTACAACATAGAGCATAAATGTAAGATATGAATGGTAGTCAAAGTAAAGAGCATGTTAAATATATCGTGTGTGTGTGTGTGTGTGTGTGTGTGTGTGTGTGTGTGTGTGTGTGTGAAATAGTTATCCAGTACAATGAAAGTAATGAATATCCTTCATTCACACTTAAAGTGGGAAATTACCAATAAGGAGTCAGGTAGAATTACAAGGGTATTTAATAGGGAAAAGCCTTACTTACAGAACAACCTAGCCAGATGGTGTGGCAGCAGTCTGTACAGCAAGCCAAAAAGGTAAAACCAAAAGTGCCCAGACACCTGACCGCCTCTAACTCCACATCTCCTTGCCCATGCCTCTCAGGCATGGTCTGACACACCAGTTGCCAGCCCCAAAGTAGGCGTGGCTACAGCTTCCCCTACAATTCCCCTTTTAGTCTAAAAGAAGATTAAGACTTAACAGTGTAAAGTATCTAAAATTAACAATCATAAAGGTGAAATATAAGAAGATACAACAATCTGCTTATGTCACATCCTAACTATCTCTATTTTTACTAAACACTAAAGTCATCTGAAAGAGGTGGCCAAGTCTGCACAACTCATTCCAATCCCAACCATAAACAATAGGAAGCAATCCCTCCCTCACTAGGTGTGTACACTATCCTAAGTGACAACAATGGGGAAAAGGGGTGTAGCATCCTCCAAGTTACTTCCCGCTGAAATAGGACAATGATATCTTTGTGGGGTCCTGTAGGAAGAAAATGGTAGTATAGTGAAACTCGTGAATGGATTGTATCCAGTCCATGTTAGATGGGATTCACTTGATTGAAGATCTCACTTGAAATCCTAAACTTGATTGAGGGAAGTATCCTAAGCTTTGGCAGGGGTGTCCATTGAAATGGCAGTGGTGGGATGTGATCAACTGACAAGAGGGACGCCAATAAGGCATCCGATAAAGTAAGTCATATAAAATATAAATATATATGATAATTGAGACTAAGCTAACAGATGAGAATCCTAGTCATTGGCCAAGCAGTATTTTACTTATTACAAGTCTCTCTGTGTATTCATTTGGGCTCTAAATCAGGCAGGCGGCTGCTGTAAAGCACACACGTGGTGGTGGGGCTTGGTGACTTTTGGCAGAGAGATTTATCATAACACAAACTACACAACAGCATATAACATTAGGTTTCAATTTTTAAAAGATAATTTTCTTATAAAATGTTTTCAGTAAAGGCAAATTTAGGGACTAGAGAGAAGTCTCAGCATTAAACAGCATATTCTGTTCTTTCAGAAGACCCCAGATCAATTCCCAGCACCAACATCAGGTGCATTGCAACTTTTTGTAACTACATTTTCAGGTGGTTGGATGTCATGACCACTTTTAACCTAGTTCCCGGTGATCTGTTGCTGTTTTCTGGACGTCATGGGCATCTACATGCATATACTATGCATACATATAAACAAAAATAAGGAATTGAACATTAAGGTAGCTTTGCTAATTAAGGTGAGACCCATATACCATTAGCCCTGTCATTTATGGGAAAGTACACATAAATTAAAAATGTGTACTGTACAATGTCAGAATCTCCATTTTAACAAGATCCTAGATGATTCCTATGTGTATTGACATTTGAGGATCTAACTTAAATGAAATCTATTCCTATGGTATCTATACCCTATATAGAAAATTGGATGGATAGAAACAGAACAAAGAAAAATACAAAAATTAGAGGGTAAAAATGAGGAATGGAATTTTTAAATGAATGATAAGAAAAGGGACCAAAGGTATGTTTTCTCCAAAAACCTCCTTATATGGCCACTCTTTCCCATCCTCTGAAAGGTTCATTCTTTGGTCCTGAAGCCTTTAAGATTTTCTTTCTCTTTACGGCAATGTTACTCAACCACAGAGCAGGAATCACTTGAGGATCTTTCATTAAAGCAATTTGTTCTTCTCCTGGACCAATTAAAGAAAAAGTGATGAGCCTGGGGGAAAATCAGTACTTTGGAAAAGCTCTCCAGATGATTCTAATGTATAGTAAGGATGGAGAGTCACCTTATGGTGACTGCTTTAATTCAGTATTTGTTGATCTGAAAGTTGGATTCCTCAATGCAAATCTGGTACTTTCTTGGCATATATGTATATATGTATATATGTGTATATTTATATGTGTACATGCAAAATTATTATCCACTAGAAGGAAAGTAATGAATATCCTTCATTCACACTATAAAAAAGCACAGAGCATTAGGTTTAAATTTTTAAAGGATAATTTTCCTTTAAAACTTTTTCTAATTAAAAGCAAAGGTGCAGACTGCAGATCAAGAGGTACTCTAAGAAGGGGTTTTCCAGAGGGATAAAAGTCCATTATTTCGGGAGAAAGGCATAAAGGATCACATCTCAACCACACAGAGAAACCATAGAAAAAGAATGGTAGTGGGGTGAGGCCATAAGCCCTCAAAGCTCTGCTCCTGTGACATACTTTCTCTAAAAAGGGTGCATATACTAACGATGCTACAACTGAAGATCAAGTATTCAAATACAAAAGTATGTTTGGCATATGTGTTATTCAAACCACCATAGAAATTAAATTAACTTTATGAAGAACTAAATAAGTACTACATCAAAAATCTATAGCAAAATCATTTTCATCCTTTTTAGAATGCCAAATGAAGTGAAAAGAGTCGTTGTATGAATGCTCCATATAACATGAATTCTTAACATAGGATCAGAAAATAAATAAAAAAGTAAATCTAACCATAATAAATTTTGAAAAACATGAAAGCAAAATTCCTTCCCAAGATCAAGTTCTCCCCATGCTTGTCAGATTTCTGCCATTAAGATACCTCTCACACTTGATCAGCAGGCTCCTCATTACTAAAGGTTGCACTTCTTCCCCCACTTGGAAAACAGAAGATTAAGTTAGCAATCTAGCCTCAGTCACATTTGGTTATTGATTTTTGCTTCAGCACCAAGAAATGCAGAGAATTACAGCACTCGCATGCTAGGTATGGAGGCAACTTCCCCATTTCTCCTACAAGATAAGCTATTTAGTGGAAACTCAAAATTTTAATGTGGAACACTAGTGGATAATTTGGTGATTAATGTAGACTAGGATAGATTTCTATAGTAGATGTAAAATACAAGAGGACAATGCAACCCAGGAATTAGAAAGAAGATATTGCTATTATACATATAAATGAATAAGAAACAAGTCTGTCAATTTATATGGTCAATCTGAAATTTGAGAGCCAAAGTATCTGATAGAACACTACTAAATATAATTCACCCTAAAGCTAGCTCCTGTCATGATTTGCTCACAAAAAAGTTCAAATTGGTACTTGTCTTACTTTCTCTTGAGTTATAAATGAATTTCACTGTAAAAGCAAGGCTCTTCTTCAGAGGTACAACAGAAAGTAATGACCTATAGGAATTTTATTGAGAATATGAATCCCCTCCTCAGGCCGGTACAACAGGAGCTGTGAGGAAAGAATGAGAACTTTGAGTACAATAACTGCAATGTATAGCTTTTCTGCCTATGACTGTTTTTATTTACATGCATTTGTTACTTCATTTGAAAAGATTATTGCTCTAAAATGCTGGGAGGTAAAAAAAAAGCCTGGGCTAATACCAGCTGCATATCATGGGAAAAATCTGTTACATGTGTCTTAGTAAAATAGAAACTTCTTGGTCCAAATGGTGAAGGGACCCTTTGAGATTGAGGTAATAATTCCCCACTCGATTCTTATCCAAGGAAGATACATGAATCACTTGTCCTATTGGAACAGACATGTCTGTTATCTCAGTCACTTGGTCAATAAATGCAGGAGTTTTGTAAGTTCTAGGTCACAGTAGGCTGTGAACTTAGGTCAGAAACAGCTTAGAGAACTTAGCCGTAGCAGGGCTCAAAAGAAAACTGTGAGTGGAATATAATGAAAAATATGTATGAAAATGCCATAAGGAAGTACATGTTTTTATATTAATTAAGTACAATACAAAAAGCTGATCCTTAAAAGTTAAAAGTTAAAAAAGAACAAAAATATAAATATTTTAAATACTATTTCCTCTTAAATTTAGGAGCTCTGTAGATCTGATAACTATTTCCCTTATAAAATGTGGAGAGGGTACAGAGACATTTAGAGAGAAAAGCCATCTTAGGTTGATGCAGATATTGAATATGAGGGAATAGCCAAGGAACACTTAAGACAGTAAGAACCTGAAGACATAAGGAATAAATTCCTACTAGACTCCTTTTTTTCCTTTTTTAAAATTTAATTTAGTAACAAACTTGCTTCACATGTCAATCCCAGGTCCCTCTCCCTCCCCTTCTTTCCGGCCACCAGCCCTCCCAAACCTCCCACCTGATCTCCCCCTTGACTCCCCGGGAGGGTGAGGCCTACCATGGGGGAATCTTTAAAGTCTAACAGATCATCCAGGGCAGGGCATAGTACCCCCCCCACACCCCATGTTTCTGGTCTGAGAGAGCTGCTCTCCATGTGGAATGGGCTTCTAAAGTCCATTAATACTACAGGGATAAATGCTGTTCTACTCTTCGATGCCCCATAGATTGCCAAGCCTCTTCACTGACACCCACATTCAGTCTGTCTGGATCAGTCCCATGTTGGTCTCCCAGCCATAAATCTGGAGACATTGATCTCTCACTTGTTCAGGTCTGCTGTTCTGTGGGTTTCATCAGCCTGGTCTTGACCCCTTTGATTATTACTCTTCCCTCTCTGCAACTGGGTTCCAGGAGTTCAGTTTAGTTGTTGGTGTCTGCTTCTGCTTCCCTCAGCTAATGGACGAAATCTCTAGGATGGCATTTAAGGTAGTCATCAAACTCATTATTGGAGAAGAGCATTTAAGGTATCCATTCCAACTAGGAGAATGACTACAAATCTGATGTCAGGCATCTAGAGACAATCCTGCAAAATAATGCATTTTTGTTGTTTGAGATATCATTTTTGGTTGTTTGTTGGGACAACACTAGGAAATCAATGTAGCATCCAATACAAAATGCATTTATTATGTAAGCATAGGAGTATCTTCACATTACTGGTAAGTAATCTGAGCCAATCAGCAGTTTAAATCAAATTTTAATTACGCTCATTTGATTCCAATTTTGTTCTTTTTCCAGTAATCCTCACTGCTTGTTTAAGAGAAAACCAATTGTCTTTTGAGTGAGCACCACATACTTATATACACATGAATCACCAGGGGTATTATTGAATGCACTTGCCCAGTTCTAGGCCTGGAAGGCAGCTGAGATTCTTCTTTTCTAACATGCTCTCAGGTGACTATGAGAATGCTGGTGCATGGACTGCCCTTCAGGTTGTAAGGATATAAAGCAGCACTTAGGAAAGTGTTTATGCAAAGGTTATTACAATGAAAAGTTTCTGCTTTGTGATCTAGGTAGTCTCTATATTCGAGGAGGTACTCACATTTGTTGTTTAAGTATGAGACTTGTCCTAGACAGTGTAAAAATTGACATGGTTTAGTAATACAACAATTTGTATGAACTAAGTTTTATATTTTTCATCATTTTCACATCCAGGAAAGTACTGTTTTTCATTCAAAATTTTTTAGGAATTAAAAATATATTTCAAAAAATGGGGGCTTCAAGGAAGAATACACTACTTGGATATCCAGTACCAAATGATCAGCCCTGAAAACATCCATATAGCTAATGTTACACAAACTGAAAAGGTTATATTTGGGAATGTGGTGTGTGTGTGTGTGTGTGTGTGTGTGTGTGTGTGTGTGTGTGTGTTCTTAAAACAACAATTAATTAAAAAAAGGAGCCATATTATATTGGAGGGTTTGGAGGGAAAAAGGGAAGGGCAAAATACATTATCTTTCCCAAAATAAAATAAATAATAAAAATTATGCAAGAGAAAGAATTTTCGGTGAAGATATAGCTTTGTTGGTATATTGCTTGCCTATCAAGCATGAAGCCCTGGTTTCCATACAATGTCCCACAAAAGCTGCAATGAGTGGTACATGAAGTTAATCCTGGTGACAATGCGAAGATCAAGTGTTGAAGGTCATTTTAGGCTGCATAGCAAAGCCAAGGTTACCCTGGAATATTTGAAACACTGTTTAAAGAGAGAAAAAAACAAAATTGTCAGATCATATTTGGTCTGCATTATATATTTTGCTTAAGCTTGGCAGTATGGTATTTGAGAAACATCTGGTCAGTCGAGACAATACTTTGACTGGGAAATAAAAGATATGAATTTCACCTTCTATCTTTGTGCCATACTAGCAAAGGGAATAGAGCTTTAGGAAAAGAAGACAGACACAGGAAATGGAGTCCAGGATTTAATCAGTCCATTTATTAAATGACACTTGAAGCCATATCATTTTTAAAATTAACCTATATACACCATATTATATATAAAGCATAAACACTTAGAACTAGCATGTCCATGCTGAAGTAATATTTTGAAGCCAAATGGAACTTAACTCAAAATGATACCTGACAGGACTTTGAATGTAGGTTAGAAATATATAGTTTCTTGAGAATATGCAAAGCCCTGGGTACCATGCTCAAAACTGAAAAAGAAAGGAAGAAAGAAGTAACACTTCTTCCTGTGAAGTTAATTTTGATTTGTACTTCCTTTCTTTCACTGGTGAGCTACAAAAATGACTCATGAGACATTTACCCTCTATTTATTAAATGTTCAACACTAACCTGTAATTTTAAAATTTTTCATTGGCAACATGCAAGAAAAAACAGCAAGGCCACAGAAAAAATCTTATTCTAGCCAAGTAGTGGTGACACACAACTGTAACCCCAGCAATTGGGAAGCAGAGTCAGGGAGATCTCAATGAGTTCAAGGACAGCTTGGTGTATAAAACAAGTTCCACGACAGCCAGGACTGTTACAAAAATCCCCCTCAAAAAAAAGAAGTTAAGAAAGAAAGAAAAATATCTTCTCAAAGTAAGAGAAACTTGATTTTAAATACAATGTTGAGTTACTGTTCCAAAGGCATGCCTTCTATTATGCAAAGTGAAACAGGAACAAGATGCATGACCAAGTGTGGAAACAAGTATTAATTCAATTGAGGCCAAGAGAGCAGTAGTAAATGAGAAACTGTCTGGAATAAGAATGCTCAAGCAGGTTTTGTAGAATACTATAATAGCTACTGCTCCTATAAAGTGCTTATTGTGTCCTTTGTGTTAGTTCATATTCTGCCATTTAATCTTAATCAAAAGTTACTCCTTTCCCAAGAAATTAGAACAGTGATTTTGAGATACCCATTATTTTCTGTTACAAATGTAAAGACACATAATAAATTCAGAAATAATGAATCAGCCCAGCTAGACGGGGCACACATAAAACCCCTAGAAAGGATGGTGAAGATTTGCAGATGTGCAGACAAATGGAAACTCAGAATACCAGAAATGATATGCAAAAAAGTAAGATAAAAGATAGCATGAACAACACAGAGAAATGAAGGACTGACTGCTTAAATAGGCACTGCAAAATGTGAACAAAATAGAGAAAGGGTGGATTGACTATTTCAATAGGCACTGCCAATTTTTTTCCAAATTTGTATGGTCTAATTTCAAAGACCTATACATGGAACTCACAGATATTTTTATTGTTTCTGCTATGGTCTGTATCTGATGCTATTCCCCATAATCAGTTTGTTGGATGGAGATAGTCATGTGCCCCAACTTAAATCAGCAAAATTAATCTTTGTGTGGGTTTTCATGTTGTGGAGGTGGTGGTGTGTGTATGTGTATGTGTGTATGTGTATTTTTGTGTGTGTTTCTGTGTGTGTGTGTGTGTGTGTGTGTGTGTGTGTGTGTGTGTGTGTGTGTGTAAGCATGTGTGTGCATGTAGCCAGAGGAAGAGGTGAGGTGTCCTGTCTGTTCTCTATCACTCTCTACCTTATTGCCTTGAGAACCTGAAGTTCAGCTAGAACACAGCATACCCTAGTAATTTTTCTCTGTTCCCGACTGCACAGGCATTACTGGCTTAAGTCATATTTTACATGGTTACTAGGATTTAAACTCATGTTTTCATGCCTTAGTAGCAAGTTTTCTTACCCATTGAAACATTTCTTCGTTTTCAGTTTTCTTATCTATTGAACCATTTCTTTGGTATCAACAATCTTTAACATTGAAAGACAGTGAAGACAGCTTTGAGAAAGATGGTTGGGAAAGAGGCTTAGGTTTGGAGGAGAAATCTGAGGACAGGGAGAGGAAAAGGAGGCAACAGCAAAAGAAAATTGATAATGGTTAACTTGAAACAAGGTCTCCCAAGGCCTTCCTAGAGTCTTCATTTGAATCCCATCATCTCGAACTTTGTAAGATCGCTCAGATATCTTAATTGTTTGAGGTTGCTGTATATTAAGTGGACATTTTAGTTAGATATATTTTAAAATAAAAAAATGTTCCTAGTAATCAAAAGAAGAGTGTGGATAATGACTTGACAGAAGCATATCTTCAATGTACTCTTTCTGGCTTAAGGGAAATTCCTTAGTCGGTAGGGTGAGGGACAAATGTACAGGGTTTTCTGGAGTCCGGCAGTCTTCCCCATCCTGGTTGTGACATGCTGTGGGCCCTAAACACTAAGGTCAATGCTAGAAGATAAACTTCTAAGGCAAAGAACTACCAAATGGAGTGAAAGGCCTAAATCCAAACCTTAGAATTCTGGGACTCCAGGATCCCCCGTGTGACACCTCTATTTCTCAGACTGTGACTCTCTGGAGTGGTTCTGTCACCTTCAGCACCATCCTTGTCCAACTCACACTCATTATGTTGGAGACCAGTAGGACATTCCAGAAACAGGTGACACTCACATGAGGAAGCAGGAGAAAGCTGACATGTCTGGAGTCTGGGAGAGGTGCTGCTGGACCAGAGTCTTGATATGCTGCCAGCACCAGATATTCCCAAAGACACTGTCTGGTTTGGACAATCAGTGTTCTGGGGAGTTGGTTAGGACGTTGGCTGGAACACTCTCTCCATCTGCTCCTTTTGGAGCTGGTGCTGAGTTCACTGGGGACCTGACAAGAACCAGCTGGACCCCTGGCTATGTTGAGGGAGGGTGAGAGCCCAGGACCCACAATCCTTCTTGGGGTTGGACGGCCGAGCAATTTGAGCATTTATGAAGGTTTTTGCAGCAGGTGTTGTCATGAAGAGTGAAGCAGAGCACCCTATAAGCACACCTTGGGTCACAGGGACATAAAAATTGAGGGACACCTGAGTGAGGACAATGTTGGCATTGGGCATGGGCTGTATATGCCTGCCTGGTGTCCCCACTTGCACAATGTTCAGAGGTACAGCTGTACCCAGGGTCGTGCTTCCAACTTCTGCCACCAAAGACATCCCAGGCAAGGCAGATTACACTAGAGGATTCCAGGGAGAGATGCCTCCAGTCAGGAGGAGTTCTGGGGGCTCCCAGAATAATTGGAATATTGGCTAGGGGGTAGGTGGGAGAACAGGCAGGGTAGCAAATGTAGACATGGAGGCACTGAGGTTGACAGTCATGTTCTGTCCCAATGCAGATGCTGGAAAGATAAAGAGAAACAGGAGGGCAGCTCTCTGGTCCCTGAAGTAAGTGGTAATTGGGGGAGGGTCATGGGGACGAGGAGATTGTACTGTTTGCAGATGTCCGCTAGGGAATTCCCTGCTGGGTTCATCTGGCAGAGCATTGTTCCAACAGGGATCTTCTTCTCCATTTGCAAACATTCCCTGATTGCTGCTGTGGAGAAGAGCCCTCGGATTTTCCACCCCTGAGAGACTCTTTTGGGAATCCCTGGCAGAAAACTCATCAGCGTTCTAGCTCTCTCCCTAGAAATGGATCAGTGTGACTCTGTTTGGACCACTATGCCAGTAACGATGCTCGTAGGAGGCAAGGCAACCTCAATGAGGGCCAATTTCCAGAAGGTCTTTTATAAAGGTGGCATGTTTCAAATATATTGATGTCAATTCCTTCTGAGTGTTCCTTCCACACTCTCAAAACCCCCCCATTTAGAGCCCAGCACTGCAATCCAAAACCACCTCTGTGCTACCCTCCAAGCCAGCACTCCTGAATCCTGGAGGCAACCCCGTAGCATGTCCTACCCATGCTGTTCGTCCCTCTCCTAATGCCTCCCACAGAGAAAAGCAATGGGATAGATTCTGGCAGCTGCAACTTCCCTGGCTGTCATTGAACCCACTGTTGTTAGGAGATGTTTTCACAGCACTTGCATGTAAGATACCTATGCAGTTCCCTGGTACCTTGTCCTTGCAAGCCCAGCAGTGGTGAGTGGAGGGGCTGCCAGGGGGTTTCTGTGTATTATCACAGTCACTGGTATTGTCACAGTTGGCCAAGTAATGAAAACCACATGTGGTCCTTTACTTGTGAGCTCCCGCCAATATAAAGAATATTTTGGGGGTTGGGTATAGTCAATATAAATGAATGCTTTTGGGGTTGCGTATAGTCATGAGCGAGGTGCCAAGTGGGAAGACGTTGTTTGAAATTATTTCTGTTAAATAGGAACTCATGAGGGCCCCCTCAAAGAGAGCCAAGTTCAAAAAGCTTTTACATGATGGCCAGGACACATCTCCTAGCTCTGATTAACAGTAACACAGAACAGGATCCAAGACAACTGCTTCTCTCTAAAGCCTCAGGAAAAAGATCCAACCACTTCAGAACCCAACCTAATCAACAGCACTACAGATCCCTTCACTGAGTGAAAGTAGCATTGGGTAAGAGAGGCTTCCTGTCATTTACATGATGGGCTAGGGGAACTGCACACATACTCCCAAGACAACACCTCTAAATTGATATTTTAAAAAGTAGTGTAAGGATTCATGCATTATGCTGGCCTGCTCCTGTCACCAGCAGAATTCCCTCAGGCAGTGCCCAGTGAGCCCAGGTACAAAGAAGCCCTTTAAAAGAAAGACCTCTGCCTGCTTATGATCTCTTTCCAGCCCTCTCTTTCCTGCTGTCTTTCTGCTCTCTGATTTCTGATCTTTCTCTCCCTCCTCCCCTCTCTCTCTCTCTCTCTCTCTCTCTCTCTCTCTCTCTCTCTCTCTCTCTCTCTCTCTCTGTGTGTGTGTGTGTGGTGTGTGTGTGTGTGTGTGTGTGTGTGTGTCTTTCCCACTGTTCCCTTGGGGCATTCAGGACTTTCCCTGTCTGCTGCTTCTCTTATGTCCTCTCTGCGTCTCTGTGTCTGTGTCTCTTTAGCTCATTTCTCCCACCCAATTTTCTAATAAAACTTCTCATTAAGCTCTGCCTAGTGTGTTTGTCCCTCAGCCTCTGTCACCCTCACTTGCCATGGAATCAGCCAAGGTTCCCCTCAAGGTTTATCAAAATAAGTAGGCCTAAACGTTGAGAGCAATCGCCCATTTCTTTGTTAGTTGACGTTTCCTAACTCCTCTGCTTCTGAAGACATCAACTACCCGGTGATGGAGACGCCTTCCTCCATGGGAAGGCATGATTGACTCTGGGCTGCCAGTTGATATCATAACCTCCAACCCCACACATAGGACCCACTGGGCTGTTTTCTGCCTGGCCACTTCTCTGCACTGTACTTCTAAGGTCTAGGGTGGCCCACTTAAATTTCTGAGATGCATAATTTCATAGCACAAGTTCCAGCGGCTTGGAGAAATGACCCAGAGATCAATTGCTGCCCATGAATATTCCCTGGGACAACACAGTGAACCATTACACCACATCTATAAACTGTGCTTAGTAGACCTTCCTGCCACACAGGAAGAGCCAGTCTAGGGCCTGTCATTGTATCTTCTAATTAAGTGTGCTTCCTTGAGTCAACTTAGTTCCACCATGAGCTCTGTTCATCCTGCCATGAGCTTTGTCAGCTTCCAAGGTGAGATATCCTATCAGAAGTCCAGAGCTGTTTCCTACCCATTCCTTTGGTCCAGTTAGTCATTGCTAGTAACAGATTTAAACTGCCAGTGGCAGGGACTCAGGTGCCACACTCTGATACTACAGTCTTATTTTCTGAATTTATTCCTACTGGCTTGGACAGTAACCATGCGTGTCTGCTAAGATCCATGGTTATCAATCTCAGAGCAATCATTCCAAGAGTCACCAATATGTGCCAGAGACTCAAGAGAGCCAGCCACAGCTTTGAAATGTTTGAAATTAAACTGCTCCAGAATGTGGCATTGAGAATTCTACAGTGGGGGAGGGGCAGAGATTAAAACAGGGCTGGGGACACTCCATGAGGGATTGGGGCAGGTGAGTAAGAACCTTGGTGTCAGTTCAAATGATGCATCTTTGTTGGAGGTGATTGCACATACATGATGTTTGCCTCTAGGCACATTTTAATGGTTTCTTACAGTCACAGCACACTGGGGTCACTGGTGCCCTCTTTCTTCATTTTGTCTTTAGTAGACCTTGTTTTATTCCTCCATCCTGAGTCCCGAATCACTCCTACAGATGGTAGGCTCGTGAGTATTTTTTACAATGTTTACACTTAATCAACCAATTATATATTCAGACAAATATAGATTGTCTAAGCCACAGAGCCAGACATATTTGTAATTATGATCTTGGGAGATCCTTGGATCATCCTGCCATGTACAAATCATTCTTTATGAAGCAGTTCTTGTGTGTCTAGCCAGGGCAGTGGTGGAATGTCTGCACCCTGCAGCATGATAGTCTCAGTTACCCTTTTGCTAGACTCCCCAGCCCATCAAGGCTTCGCTCTGCATAAGTAGCCCAAAGGATTAAAATTGAAAATACTTCTCTTTGCATCAGTGTTATTGAGTCCTTTTATTGCAAACAGATATTTGACAATTAAAAATCTGTTCTCCACCACATAAAATAATGTGTAAGCTTATGTGACAAATTGCCCCTCCTGAACTCCTCAATGGGAACAGGGTTAAATGGGAGGGACAGGAAGAGAGAAAACATCCTTCTACTCCAAGACACAGAGGCTCAGGGCCCCCATTTTCCAGGCATAGAAACCCATTACCTGTGTACATTTTGACAAATCCAGGGTTCCCTTTGCCATTGCCCAATACTGATATCTGTGTGTGCATGTGCCCACCACGTTCCTAGTGCCAATATGATCTTAGATTCACTAGATGTAGGCGTCTATCTTTTTTTTTTTATATGCCAGTGTCCTTTCAATCATGTTTCCTGGTTGCATTTCTGACTTAATAGAATTCACCTTAGAATTGTTAATGTTAGGATTCTAAAGCAAAGGTCAATCACAACAAATAATATTTGCATTTCTATGACCTTTGCAGACTGGAGATGACATTGCAATGCATGTTGGGTAAAAGGCCCAAATGTTCTACACTGTGGTAAGCTGTTTGCATCTTACATGTTGGGAGTTTTGGACACCAATTGATAAGACACCAAGTGCAGGTTTTCAGTATCATGAAATGTTTGATATTCTTTCATAAAAGAACTTTCCATTAGATGAATTTGCTCCATTATAGGATATTGTCTGTTCTGAACATGAATAAGGTGGGTCAGGCTAGGTATAATGCTTCAAGGTTTGGTAAATTAAATATACATTTGACTTGGGATATTTTCTGATGATGATACAGCATTGTAACTGAAGGTACAGGTGCCTTTTGGTGTGGGGGCATGCTTGTAGCTCCCCTTTAAAGAAAGCTTGTGTAGTTCCTAAGTTAACATTGTGTGTCATGTTGTGACAGGAATGGTTGCTTGGAAATGGTTGAGGAGGGAGGTAGACTGAGAATCCAGAGAGCTGCCACAGAAGCTGCTGAGTGTAAGCCCTATCTCCTTGGTAGGAGTCAGTAGTGTTCCTGCTGTGTCAGGGGTTTGGGACAGGAAGAGAGTTGCAGAGGGACCCAGACTATCAAGTCTCAATTAAAAGTAGGATGCTACCGATTTCATAAGAAACGTTTTGAACTGATATTTATTAGCAGAGGTCTCCTTTTGAAAAAGATCTTAACATAGTGGATTTTGTAGGAAGGACCTAGAGTCAGAGTCTAGGTAAATCATGTCTCAGAGTGTCTCCTAAGTCTCATTTTTTTTTAATTTTGGCTACCAGTGTTCCTTATGGGAGCTTTCAGAAAGTATGGGAGAGGATATGCTACTATTTTTGAAGGGTGCAAAGGAGACAAATGCCTTCTGAAGAGCTAAACCTCTTTAGCAGCTTATGGTAAGGATACTAAATGCATGGGTGGAAGGTCTGTAATCCCTGCTTTTAAGGAGGGATGGGTGTTCAGGTTCTGTGAGGAGGCTAGGCTAGGAGGTGGATGGCTCTCAACAAACATTATTTCCTCTCCTGCAAAGCTCTATGCTTTACCTGAGCATTCCTGTTTGCACATGCTATTGGAGTTCCAGCACAAACTCCTCCAGCCTCCTTCTGCTCCCTGCATCTGTTTCTTATGGGCTCTATCAGGCCCAAGTGCTCAGCAAAGCACGAGCTCGCTGGTGCAAGCATGGAGGATCTTGGGCGAGCATACCTCTTAACGTTAGGCAACTATGGCAGTGTCCAGAATCCATTACATAAAAATAGGTAATGGATAGTCGGGCCTAACATCCTGGGTATTCAGTCGCCAGTGTTGATGGCACTTGACAGTTATTTCTTTGAATCTTTCAGGCAGTGTGACCTACCCGAGGCTGGCCTGAAACCTGGGAGTTTTTATACCACTGGCATTGGCAAATGCCCAGACCAGGGCTTCTTAACATCATTCTGTAGACTGTCTGGTTTTTGATGTGTGTGTGTTGGGTGTGGATGTGCAGAGTTAACAAATGAGGTGTCAACTTTGAAAGAGTACCTCAGCCGCCGTGTCCCCTACATTCTCAGGAAGCTTCCTAAGTGTTGGAAATCATTGCTCAGTTGAGCAAACAAATTTCTCATGTTGTTGAAAAATGGGCGAACTTTTGACATGTACGCATGGATATCAGCCAGAAATATAACCGTTATGTTGTAGTGTTGTAGCTCTTTTAGTTGCTATTGATGTCTGTGACTTTTCACAATTGAATAACTGGCCTTTAAAATTCAGCCTTGTGTCTCCTTTTGGACCACAAGAGTGGCAATAATAATAATAAAAAAACATTCTGTGAAAATCAGATGTGTAAAAGTAATTTACAATAAAGACTATTTTACTATTAAATTGTATTCAATATTTTGTAATTGTGTGTGTGCGTGTGTGTTCGTGTGTGTATTTTTCAGGAATGAGAATTGTGGGGTGAATATTCTTGTGTGTAATTTGGTGGTGTGCTTGCTGACTTTATGGGGGAGAAACTCAGAGTATTATGATTGGCTGTAAAATTTTTGGGACCTAAAATTGGGATTAATTATGAATCTGTAGTTTTGCATTATGAGTGGTGAGAATCTAATATGTGTATTCTCATGTTGGGGATGGTCTTTGTTTAGATATTTGTAATTAGGGGGTTTTGGTTGTGTGTAGAGCTTTTTTGTATGTAGACAATGTGAGTTAAACTTGGATTTTGGATTAGGTATCTGTAACTTGAGTTTCAGAATATTTTCTTTCTTTTTTCCCATGAAAGATGAGATAGTTTTGTTTGTCATGGAACTTGGAAGAAATGTGTTCACATTGGGCAAGAAATAAGTGCATGTGGCCAATGTTAACAAATTCAATATTTATGTGGCAATTCAAAAGGGAGAATATTATTGGGAAAATGTAGGGCTATTTGTATATTTTGAATGTCATGGATGGTTATAGGATTTGTCTACTGTTTCAGCATGTGAAGACAGGTGCATGACCAGTTTTTTTAGGGGGATGGGGTTTGTAGAATGTAGAATGTTTTGTACACTTGTAGTGCCAGATTCATATGGTTCTATATTTGGCAGAAGGAGGATTTATTTCTTTGTGGATCCTCAAAGTATGTCATCTCACTTATGCAAGTGGTGAGATAGCACATTTGTGGGCAGATGTATTTGCACATTTGTAGTGTTATATTATGTTTGATGTAGGTGGAGAAATTTATGAGAAAGGCGTGTCCATTTTCATGCATGGCTTATGAATGTTTATATTTTCTATATATGTCCAGATTTTTGTGTGAAGAATATTTAGGTAACAAAATATTTACTAGAGTGACATGGCAGTTTGGATGAAGGTTTTCTGATGTCGTATACATGGTAAATATGGATGAATTAGTAAACATAAAGCAAATAAACAAGAATGCGTATATCTGATGGGTATGTGAGAGTGTACATTTCATAGGCAAGCTTGTGGCAGCTGTTGGCTGCATTGGGCTTTATAGCATGATTATGTGTTAATATTGATGATGTCGGAAGTGGTTTCTAACAGCTAGAAATAACTCTGGTTCAGCAGATGGTTTGTATTTGTAACTTAAATGTTATGTGCATGATATTTCTCTGCCTTGGGTATTTACACTGCTTGTATTTATCTAATGGTGAGTACATGAGATATGTATATTTGTTCATTGAAAAAGAGGTCATTTGTTATATGCATTAATTACTTTTGCATTGCTGTTATAAAACATCATGACCAAGGCAACTTAAACAATCCAGGGTTTATTTGGGATTACAGTTACACAGGGGTCAGATCCATCACGGAGGGAGGGAAGCATGGAGGTTGTGGCAGCAGCAACAGGAGGAGGCTGAGCACACACATCTTGAACCACAAGCACCATTCATAGAGAATGAACTGGAAATGGCATAGAGGATGTAAACTCTCAAAGTCCACCTCCAGTGACGTACTTCCTGCAACAGGCTATACCTCCTAAATCTCACCAAACAGTCCATCGGCTAGGCTCCAAGTGTTCATACATATGAGCCTGTATGGAACATTCTCATTCAGATCACAAGTGTAAAAATGCACATGGGTTTATACATTGGCTTGGTTAATGATGGTGTTTCTGTCATGAGCTGACATGTCTCAGCCCCAAACCATAGAAGCCAAGATGTCCAGCCTGAGTTGGGGATTGTGGACTTGGGAAATCCTAGTAACCCAATGGCAATAAAGACCAGACATAGGCATCTTTTCATCTTTAGAGAGTTCAGAGTTCCATACTGCGTAACTGGAGTATTTTCTGTATTTAGCATCTTCCTGGCTGTGATCTAACAATGCTTCCCTGACCACAAGGACATTGCTAATTCCTCTGGAAGATCCCTCTGCCTGCTACGTCCTAACTCTATCGGTCCTCACTTGTCATGCATAACTAGCCCTATTGAAATGCTTAGTTCCCTAGAGATGTAAACTAGGAAGCATTCTCCACTGAGGTTATGCCATTAAATAGCAGATTAGTTAGAATCTGTCATACAATTGTAGACCTGAGTTCTAGCTTTGTGGAACCAGAGATTTGAACCTCCAGAAATTCCTGATGGAATTTGCCTGGCTCCCAACAGTTTCTAGTGCACATAGGTATGTTTGGACTCAGGGTTTTGTGTTTTATAGGTAAAGAATATTGAATATTATGTTACAGTAGTATTCATCCAGGGACTGAAAATATTTTTGACTATGTGCATGAGAGTTGGATGTATATAAGTTATTGTATGGAAATTACTCAACATAGTGTGTGTGTGTGTGTGTGTGTGTGTGTGTGTGTGTGTGTGTGTGTGTGTGTGTTTGTGTTTATGTCTGCCTTTGGTGCATGGTATAAGATTCCATGCATGGATGATTAATATATTGCATTATATATTTCTCTTAGTGTTTGGCTATCAATCCATGGGTTTGGGAAGTGTGTCTATTTACAATGTCTGTGTGTACTGATGCCTTAGAGATCCTCTTGGATTCAGGACTGAATTCTTGAAGGGCTTGCTTTGTTAGAACCCTGGAAAACTCAGATATCCATGGTCCCAGGCCACGACCGTGGTCACCCCAATCACCAGGCATATTCAAGAGCTTGCTGCAAACTGCATGAGTCTTTATTGTAATTTAATGAGCTAACCCCATGTTAGCTCTGGTCTTTTGTCCACCCACCATGGCTGTTGGCTACAAAAAGACACTTTGAACCAGCTGCCGAGAGATCTTGTAGGGCAGCATAACTGGAGTGTCTAGAGGTATGCACAGGCTCACGATTGGTGTGCGTCCAGGCTTGGAGAACTTGCCCGGTGTTGATTGGTCAACTGGTTGTTATAGCCTATAGGCCCTCCCAGGGTGATTGCTGTGCTCTGTGCATCATTGCTGTGCGCTTGTCCATAAAGTACGCCCAGGGTCGTAAAGCATAGTGCCACCAGCTAAATTCTGATTGGTTCCTTGTCATGAGGCAGGCACCTAAACTCTAGTGACTAAGACAATGTCATAGCAAGCACGTGTTACTGTCATGGCTGCTGAAATGGGGGGCTGGTCCCTTCAATCTCCCATTTTCTTTTTTGGAAATTCCAATCATGGAATTGCTGTCTCTCTAGGGAGTGAGAGATATTGGCATCCCCATGCAAGGTAGTCTCTCCTGGCTTAACATTTTAATCAGGGAAAATGAGTGGCAAGTTCTTTCCTGTGCTACTTCCTGCTGACTTTTAGACGAAGGTATGGACCCCAGAAAGTTGAAATGCTAGTCAAAAGCAAAAAAAAAAAAAAAAAAAAAGGAATTAGGTAATGGGGAATCCATCAGGAGCTTCTGGTTAGCGGTGTCCACATCAGCTGGACTGGTTCACATCCACAGCAAATCCAGGGCTTGCAGTCCACTTAGAACAACAGCCTATGGTCAGCAACTGATACTCAGATGTCTGCCAGAAGCAGAAACCTGTTTAAGACATTTTTAAACTAGGAACAGAGGTTAAAACTTATTTACTGAAGCCCACAGTGCATAAAAATCAGATATCTGGATATCTGTTCAAAAAGCAGGAACATATTTATAACTGAGTCCTAGTAAAAACTACAGATTTGGGCTATAAGCATGTATATTTTTCTTCTGTCCAGAGAGCCGGGTATGGATTGGACAGAGGTGCCTTTGGCCTGATGAAAAGCCTTTAAGTTCGTACTTAGATGACAACCAAAATAAACTTAAAAACCTTGAGCTTGTGCCTGAACTGCAGATAGTCACTATTTTATCAGCTAACATGCTGACTATAGTCTATAGTGGATCTGACTGTCTGATGCTGTCAAGCTGATAACAATTAATACTTTAGAGACCTGAGAAGGGTATAATCTATCTGAATCTACTAAAAAGTGACAGAAGCCAGTTAGAAGCCGGTCCATATACAGTTAGCCATAACCAAATTTCTCCATTACCACTGGAGGCAGATGTCTCAAAGAATGGCAATATTCACCAGTCCTATATGGTGAGAGGTTTTTGAGTTTTTTTGTTTGTTTGTTTGTTTTTCTCTGTGGAAGAGGGACATTGAAAAGACTGACCTTGTTTTGTCTAGGCAAAGGGGGTGCAATCAATTTTCCAGTGTCCAGCAGCTTTGTCCACAGTCTCCGGCAGGTCCTGGCAGGCAGCAGGTATCACATCTGAGCATCTCGCTCACTGGTCCAAGTGCAGGAACTGAGGTGCCTCATAATCTTCTTTGGAGACCTTGAGTCACTGTCAGGATCTGGCAGTCTGTCTGATATTATAAACTTTAAAGATAACAATTTAAATGCCATATTCTGCAGATCTCTGAAGCATTAGAGGTCTGTTTGTCTGTTTTAATTACTTGCCTTAAGCACACAAAAAGCATACAGGTGGCTAGGTAAGGTCTTGTTTCTGTAATTAATTTTTAGCCTGACTGTAACTGGTTTTAACTTAGTAAAATATTTGAAACTTAGCACAGCTGAATTTAAAACTGCGTAGAGTTACCTTATAGTCCTTAAACAGTAGCTACATGTACACATTTTAGCTGCTTTGTTTAAACTTATTTCTGAGACAGGGTTTCTCTGTGTAATACTCCTGGCTGTCCTGGAACTAACTCTGTAGACCACGCTGACCTCAAATTCACAGAGATCCACCAGCCTCTGCCTCCAAGTGGTGGGATTAAAGCATGTGCCACCAATGCTCTAAACTTAACTTCTGAAAACATAAACTGTAAGATCTTATAATAGATTAGCAGCTTTTATAAAACAAGAACTTTACATTGTAAAGCTTTGCTTAAAAATGATTCTAAATCCAAGCTCTTTAAGTACAAACATTAATAAAAAGAAATATTTAAAAAACATAAACATTTTTTAAAAAAAACCTGGTTTTAAAAAGAAATTTAAATTCCTTTAATGTCTTTCTGTAATATATAGAAGCATTAACATTTTAAATCTTAACTGAAAAACTTGTTTCTAAGATGGTACATCTAATTTCCATGCGGTCAACTTTAGTCAAGATGGCGGTTTAAGTATCTTTTTTTCAACTTCAGCAAAATGGCTACCAGTCAGCAATGTGATCAATTTGCCATATGGCTGGCTACAAAGTGGCGGTAACTTGCACCATTTGTTTTAGCTACATGCTTGTTATAGAACTTAGGTTATGCCAGGAAACAGAAGAATTTAAAACAAGTATACATAAATTACTTGAGAAATAAACAGGACTTTTTAAACAGAATTAACTTAATATGGTTAAAATTTTAACTTATATTACCAATTTTTAAAATTTACTATTTGTAGACATGAGAAACCATAGCAAACAGTTTACATTTTTTTCTTTTAACAGGCTTTTCTCTGACCTTCTACAACTTGCTTTAACTCTCTATAACTTGCTATATACCTTTAGTTCATTCCTCTGATTTTCTTAGACAGTCTTAAACAAATTTCTTTTTCCCTTTCCCTCTTTATTACTTTAGTACATTCTCATTTCTCAGTCAACATAAAAATTCTTATCAAAGTCCCTTTCAGAGTTTTTAATAACTTTAAGGCCACATTTTTTTTGAACATCTAAATCAGACCAGATAGTTCACTCACCCAAGCTCCACGTGCTCAGGGAAGAGACCTCGGGTGGGAGTGCTGCTGGTAACCCCAGACCCTCAGCCAATGCAGGGGTGGGTAAAAAGACCCCCTCAGGTTTCCCTGAATACCATGTGTGTAGAGCACAGCAAAGGCCAGGCAGCCAGGCAGATGGCGGCCTTGCAGCCATGTTCCCTCAGAGCAAGGAAACTCCCACTGCAAGCCAGGACTCATGGCATGATGGCAGCTGGGGCAGAGACATCCCCACTTTGCATGCCTCACAGACCCGCAGGTGGGGATAGAAAAACTGACCTACATCGGCCAGGCTCAGCTGCGAGTGTAGCAGCAATGGTTAGAGTTCAGAGCAGCAGCCTCAAGAGGACTCTGCCGCAGCACATTCTAACCCTAGCCCGTGGTGCATGGCAGAGAAAGTCCTGTCCCATACCATGTGCTCATGGCAGCAAGGAACGACCCCTGACCCATGCATGCCATGTGCATGGGCAGTGGGGACAGAAAGAGTTGTTGAACATAGACTAGGGTCCTATTTGGAATTTCAGATGGCTAGCCCCATGTAGATCAACATGGTCCAAACCAAGTCTCCCCTACAGATTTCGGAAGGCTGAGCCCCAAAACTTCGCCCTAAACAATTCTTGTAGGCCTACTTACATATTTTGCCAGAAACCCCACCATAGGACCTCCACAACCACAAAATTAACAGAAATAGTAAAACTGACACACAAGCAGGCGGTGAGGGCATGCACTGCAGCACACAAGATAACAAACCTGCTCAGTCACCCAGCCCGTTCCAACCCTCCAGGAATAACAGACGCCAACCCAATGCATCCGTGCCGCTTATAAGGCAATGGCGCCTGGAAGATGGGCAACAGAACCAGGCTGCTACAATCATGGCTAACTGAGGAGGGTCCAAGTGTCCTTGGCCTCCATTCATACCTCCTGGTTGTCCTCAGAGCAGCAGTCTGTAATCCTCCTGGCACATCTGAGGATCACAGTTGAGGTGGAATCCAGGGATGGGGTGGATAGTATGGAGACAGACTTGAACAGCAAAAACAGGACAGGATATCGGACAGGCCAAACCTCAAGGCAAAGAAATGGTGCCCCAAACCAAAATTACAAACAACCCTTCAATTTTCGTCCAGGGCGGAACCAAGGGTTCCAGAAATGCATCTGTTTTCTGGGCACATCTGCTTTCCCTATGGTCCAAATCAAACTACCCTCAGACTTTCATCCAGGGCGGAATCTCTGGGTCTTGAAACATGTCTGTTTCCCCCTGAGGTCCAAATTACAAATTCAAATACCAGTACAAATTACAAATACGAGTCGTGCAGAGGCTCAGATCAAATTCAAGTCATCGCACCAAACCAACAAAACAGTAAGAGACATAACAAGCAAAAATATAACAATGAACATATAAGTTGTGAGTTTGAATCATCTTACCTCCAAGATCGAATCCACTCAAGAGAGTGGTTGTCGCAAATCCTGGACGAGCCCACAAATGTTAGACCCACGGAAAACTCAGGTATCCGGGGTCCCAGGCCACGACCTCAGTCACCCCAATCACTAGGCAGATTAGAGAGCTTGCTGCAAACTGCATGAGGCTTTATTGTAATTTAATGAGCTAACCCCATGTTAGCTCTGGTCTTTTGTCCACCCACCATGGCTGTTGGCTACAAAAGACACTTTGAACCAGCTGCCGAGAGATCTTGTAGGGCAGCATAACTGGAGTGTCTAGAGGTACGCACAGGCTCACGATTGGTGTGCCTCCAGGCTTGGAGGACTTGCCCTGTGTTGATTGGTCAACTGGTTGTTATGGCTTATAAGCCCTCCCAGGGTGATTGCTATGCTCTGTGCATCATTGCTGTGCCCTTGTCCATAAAGTACACCCAGGGTCGTAAAGCATAGTGCCATCAGCTAACTTCTGATTGGTTCCTTGTCACGAGGCAGGCACCTAACTTCTAGTGACTAAGACAAGGTCATAGCGAGCACATGTTACTGTCATGGCTGCCGAAATGGGGGGCTGGTCCCTTCAGCTTGAATATGTATTCCTGATGTTTGTGTTTGTGTTTTGTATTACAGAAATATATGTTGTTTGTGGCTGTGTATGTATTTGAATTTTGGGAGTTTATGCAGTTATTTTCTGATAGATATGGTCTTTTGTGGGGAGGAACAGAAGAAAATGATTGTGTAAATGGTAATTTTGTAGAGTCTGTTCCTACTGGATTTCTATTGTATAGGCAGAGTTTTGTTTCCTTCTGACTAGGAACTAGAAACATGATCTGAAGCAGTCTTAGCCTTTAATGGAAGAAGTAAATGAGTCAGATCATGAGCTATGTCTCTTGTTGTAAATGTCTTCCAAATACTCTTGTGTTGTGGGCTTTATGATTTTAAGTTAGTCAATTTAAGATGTGTGTGTGTGTGTGTGTGTGTGTGTGTGTGTGTGTGTGTGTTTACGAACAAAGGTACATTTGTGTGGGGGGGGTATGTGTGAACAGGAATGAAGTTCAGAATATAACTTCAACGGTCAGTCTTTACCTTCCACATTAAGTTACTGGTTCTTTCTGATATTTTTCTACTGACTTATCCTCAAGTTTCTTTAAATTTCTACATATCTGCCTCCCATCTCCATATAGGAGAGCTGGGATTACAGGCATGCACCCTAATGCATACAGTGTTATGTGGTTAATTAATCACTGTTGTGTAGCAAGAGCTATACCCATGGAGCCATCTCCACAGACCATGTTTATGGTTTTATTCATCCCCAGAGGAACTACTAGAAATTTATTAAATCCTTATGGAGGTAGGGCATAATGGGAAGAAATGGGGTCATCCTAAGGGTGCTGTTAAGGCTGTATGAGAACCAGAAAATGGCGTATTTAAATTTGCAATCAAGGACGTTGTTCTTGCCAAAGAGATTTGAAGGGTCCAGCTCCCCATTTCAGCAGCCATAAGAGCTGAACACGTGCTTGTCTTACCTCATCTTAGTCACTAGGATGTTAGATGCCTGCCTCCTGGCAAGGAACCAATCAGAAGTTAGCTGATGGTACTATGATTTACAGCTCTGAGTATGCTTTATGGACAAGTGCACAGCAATGATGCACAGAGCATAGCAACCACCCAGGTAGGGCCTATGGTCCATAACCACCAATTGACCAATCAACACAGGGCAAAAACTCCAAGCCTGGAGGCACACCAATCTTGAGCCTGTGCATAACCTTAGAGACTCCCCTTACACTAGCCTATAAGATCTCTATGCAGATGCTTCAAGCTGTCTTTCCTAGCCATCCACCATGGTGGATGGATGAAGGACCCTAGCTAACATGGGGTTAGCTCGTTACAAACTACAATAAAGCCTCTTGCAGTCTGTATCAAGATTTGAATCCACCTGGTAATTGGGGTGACCACAGTCCTGGCCTGAGATACTGAGGCCTGAGCTTCCGGAGGTCTTACAGATTGGTGTAAAGAAACACGTCCTTTCCTTTGTCCTGGTATCTCAGAGATCAGCAACAGCCCTTACCATTAGAGGCTCAGAAGCTTGTGGTTGAGAAGAGAGCCTCTATGGCTTCCACCCTAGTTGACTCTGATTTTCCAGAGCCACAATGCTCCCTGTCATCATATCTGCCATGATGTTAGGGGACTAAACTTTGAAACTGTGAGCAATCCATGATTAAATGTGTTATTTTATAAGCATTATCTTGGTCATTGTTTCTCTTCACAGCAAGAGAAGAGTGACTAAGACACATGGGAATATGAGATTGGATGCTCAGTACTTATGTAAAATATTGTTCATGGAAGCATGCATTTGTTATTGCAGCACTGAGAACCCTGTGGAGACAGGTCAGCCTAGGTAGGCTTAGCTGCTCAGGGAGCTCTGGGTCAGTGAGACCCTGTCTCATATATAAGAGTGATACAGAAAGATACATGATACCGGCCACTGGCCTACACATGCCTACACATACACACACACACACACACACACACACACACACACACACACACACACAATGTCCCCACAACCCTCCCCTACACACAAAAAAAGATTAGGCTAGTAATGGGTGGGAGAACTCTAATTGGAATGTCAAAGTAAATTAAAATAAAGAAAACATTAAGGATCATTAGTCTACATTCCGCACTGCCAGAGGAGCTAGGAAATAAGGAGGACCCCAAGAGAAGATTGCATAGTCCCTCTAAGAAGAGGATGGGGGCAAGAAACCCTTACCAAAGTGGGAGCTCAGGGGCAGGGAGAGGAAGGAGAGTCTTCATCCAGTTGCAGTTTGAAGCTGAACCAGACACCCATAGCTAAGCACTGAACCATACTACTGGAATTCAGTTGAGGAGAGGAAGGAGGGTTGAGCAAAGGAGCCAAGAGGGGATGGAGATACCTGCAGAAACAGACCCTAATCATAAAGCTGGGGAAAGAGCCCTAAAGCAAACCAACCCCTCTGAATGTGGGTACCAGCCAGGAGTCCAAGACAGTCTATGGCTCATCTAACTCCAGAGCCAGTCTTTATCCCTAGAGCACAAATGGACTTGGGGAGCCCATTCCCTATGTAGGGATACTATTGCAGCCCAGATACAGCATGGGGGGCCTAGGTTCTCCCCTAACAATATGACAGACTTTGTAGGTCCTTGGTAGAGGACCTCACTATCCATGGAGAGGAGTTGGGGGTGTGTGGGTGGGTTGAGGTTTGATGGTTGAGGAACATGGAAGGAGGGGAGGGTGAAGGAATGGGGGATGGCTAGGTAAATATGAGTAATTAAAAATAAAAAGACTAGGTCCCTAGACACCCTCTTGCCTGATGCTGTGTGTTACCTGGAGTTGAAATGATGTCTCTCTCACTAAGGCTGTCTTGGCTTAGATTGTTTGTCACCTGCTTGGTCACTGATCTCATGCTCTGTCCTCTGCCCTTCACAAGCAGATGCTGTCTGTAGCTGACACTGAGTGCTAAAATGGCTGATGATGAGACTGTCTTCTTGTAGTGTTCTCAGAAACTATTAAAGCATGCACTTCCTTTGGGATCAAATCTAGGTGGCCAATCCCCTCCTGCTGCTCCTGTCACCTAGATTCCATTTCTTCCCGCAAATTTTGAAGATAGAAGAAAGGCATGTGTTTGCCTTTGGGGTTATGAAAGTTGTGTGTGTTCAGGATAGTTTGTCTTTGTGTAAAACATTATAATTTATGTGTATGACCTGGATGTGAGGAACTGTATGGAGTACCTTAAAAACCATCCCATGTGATTGTGGTGGGGCATGGCTTATATATGTGCTGGTTCTTTGGCAGATTATGTGAAAATCCAATGTTTTGGGGAGTTGTCTTTGTCTATCTGGAGGAAGAAAGGTTATGTGATGTATATCCTGAACCTGCAGTCATGTGTGTGTGAATTCATAGCTTGCGTGTATATTATCCACATGTCTGAGGAGGCTGGAGTGTGTCCTATGTCTTGCCAGGAATGACAATCCAAAGACACCGGTAAGAGTATTTACTAGACTAGAACTGATATAAAAATTTTAATGAGGAATCTAAGCCATGGACAGAAGCACAGTGGACAAACCCCATCCATGAGAGAACATAACATTTAGGATAAGTTGCTTTATCTAGTTAGGGCAGGTTGGTTTTGCTTTTTGAGTTGATGTTAAATCAGTGAGCTCAGATTCTGTGACCCCAGAGGCTCATCTCTACATACCTCGAATGTCTGTGTCCTGTGCCACAGATCTGCTTCTGCCCTTGAGCCAGGCAACACCAGGCTGTGAAAGTAGGGAACATGGTGATGTGCTGTCGTACTGCAAGGAAGACTAACTGTTTGTGGGGGAGTACTGTAGGGAGGCCTCTGGGGTGGTAGCTGGCCATACGGAGATGTGATTTAAAGTTTGAGACGCAGTGATGAGTGTGATAGCTATACCAGTAGGAGCTTGCTGCATAGGAATGGAAATCAGAGTTCCACTCTTCGTTCTCATTTAAAAGCCAGGTGTAGGTGTAATGGTGCATATCTATAGTCGCAGCTCTAGGGAGGTGGAGGCAGCAGAACAACTGAAATAGATGGTGAGGAAACCCTGCCTAATCAGCATGCCCCAGCGAGAGATCCTGTCTGAAAATCCAGGTAGGTAGCTCCTGAAGAATGGCACTCAACGTTGATTTCTGGCCAACACACACACACACACACACACACGCAGGCATGCACACACACATATATACCTGCACATACACAGAAATCAACTTTGTTTTGTAAGGGTTGGCTGAGGACCCTTAAGCATTTTTAAGGACAGAATGAGCTCACCAAAGCTAGTGAGAAATCACCGGCTTCAGTCTAGAAAACAATGGAAAATACATAGGACAGAACTACACTATTTTATTGCAGGTAACAATGGTGATGGTCAGACAACATATGATCTCTGGCAGTGGATCCAGTTCTAACTCTAATGCACTAAATCACTTGCTGAAGCCCATTTTATATCCAGAGGTACCTTGGTCAGCTTTGACTTGGTTATTGTGGCTATAGAAATGCCTTGGTCCTGCCTCAACTAGATAATAGGAGAGACTTAGTGTATTTCCTAGGGGAGGCCTTAACATCTCCAGGGAATTAATGTGAGGTGGGTGAACAGAAAGGGTAGAGGGAGGAGGGAAGGAATGTAATTGGAACATAAAAAATAAACTTATAAAAAATCAAAAATAACAATCATAGGCTATTATCTTTTAATATCAGTGGACATAATATATGAATAAAAATACACATGCTAATAGACTGCATATGAAAAGAGGATCTCTCCTTCTGCTGCAAACATGAAAAACAGCTCAGCAGAAAAGACATTAACTACCTCATAGTAAAAGTTTTTGAAATAATTATCCAATCAAATTGACATAAGGAACATTAGGGTAGTGATGAATTGCCAGTTGTTTGAATTGGGTCGTGAGCTCCCACATGGTCAATTCAGCTGTTTCTGTGGGTTTCTCCAGCCTGGTATTGACCTACTTACTCATCATTCTTCCCTTTCAGAAACTGGATTACAGGAGTTCAGGTCTGTCTCTCTCTTACCTTCTGCTTTCTCTCTGCTCTCTGCTCTTCCTATTACCCTCTTCATATCTTCTCCTGTCTCCCCAACTCTCCCTCTCCCACCCTGTCAGAAACTCTATGGTTCATGTACTCTTTATGGTTCACTTTCCATTGCTTAGTATTCTGTCTCCATAGCCAGCTTACCCCTTCCATGCAAACAATAAACCAACACTGGATCCATGTAAAATAGGGAGGCTCTCTCTGTGACCTCTCTCCCCACCCATGCTCAATTGAGCAGGGAAAACCCAGAGATAGCTTTGTCAACTAGAGAGACAATCCTTCAGGTACGTATAGTTCCCAAGGATGAGGTCCACCAACACATTCCCTGAACAACATGTGTGTTTCAGCTTTAAACATTCGGCAGTTTATTTCCACCATTTTTGGACCCCTTTGTTGTCTTCACTTTTCAGGCATTTTTGTTCAGCTCTTGGAAATGAGTTCAGGCTGACGCTTAGTTCTGACATCTTGGGGACCGAGCCACTTTTGGCCTCACACATAGGAAATGCATCTTATGTTTAAGGGATCCTTCCAGTTCCTTGTACAGTGGAAAAATCTGTTCAAAGACTTTGTGGACGAATGTCATATTCCCTAAGAAGTACAACAATTGATTAAGAAATGAAAAGACTCACATTATCCAACAAATGTGAGATTTCAATGGTTAGCTTCCTCCAGGATGGTTTAATACCATTTCTTAGACTAGACTAAGGGATCATCGGACTGCAGCTACTTGTTTGAACAAGATGATGCCAGCAGCAGAACAGACTTCATTAGGCAGAGACTGCATCCTCCATGAGTATGTTGAGAGCCTGTACCTGTACCTAGTATGCAATGGTCTTAGCCTACACTGAGCCTTGGTCTTTCTGTTTGTCCATCTGTCTGTCTGTCTTTTCAGTCTCTCTCTCTCTCTCTCTCTCTCTCTCTCTCTCTCTCTCTCTTTCAGTCAATTTCCCTGTCTCTATGTATCTCTGTCTCTGTCTATGTGTCTATATCTCTGCAGCCTGGGTGGGAGTCAACAAATCTACCTGATTAACACTGGACCTGCCTGCTACACTGAGCTTTTCTCTCCCCCCTCTCTCTCACTCTCTCTCTGTCTCTCTCTCTCAGTCTGTCTCTCTCTCATTCTGTCTCTAACTGTCTCTGTCTCTTTCTGCATGGGATACTACAGTAATGCTCTGGGCCTCCACTGGGCCTTTGTCTGTCTGTCTCTGTTTCTGTCTCTGTCTCTGTCTCTGTCTCTGTCTGTCTTTCTGTCTCTGTCGGTATATTATTGTAATTCACAGTCTCTCAGTCTCTCTGTCCCTGTCTTTGCCTCTGCAGCTTGGGTGAAATCCTCCAGGTATACGTGCTCTGGACTGGCCTCCACCTAAACTGAGCCTTTGTCTGTCAGTCTCCCTCTCTCTCTGTCAGAGTACTGAACAGCATGCTATACCACTTAACGATGGCAATATTAATGTGCTTTTTTATTGTCCCAAAAATATCCTTGGCTTTCCATAATGTGAATGCTTTCAGCCAAGTTGCTTCTAACATAAAGTGGCTGCAGATGTGTCTCAAACTTATGTTTTGTACAAACCCAAAGAATTGGAGTAACCTCCAGGAAGCTGAATTGGACAAATGCAAACAGTTCCATATAATCACTCCAGATAAATAGTATTCAGCCTTTCCTTGGTCCCAGATTCCCTTCCTGCTCATCTGGGACCTATCCCTCAGGAACCCCTCCTTTATCTGACCATCCTCCCCTCTGATACCAGGACTTCAGATACAGTGTGTTTTTCCTAAACTTAACCACATTCCTACACTGCTTACATATGTCAAGCTCTAGGTGGGCCCTGATAGTGTCACACAGCCTCGACTGGGGCAGAGCAACCAGATACTTCTAAATGTGGTAGTACCACAGCATTCTTGGGTCCTTCAAAGAAGTACAATACCCCCGATATCAGAAGGAAGCAGTCTTGAGAACACCACATCCTTATTCCATAACCTGCCCATACTCACTTCCAAACTTTTAATAGTCAGTGAAGGTGAGAATGAATGGTCATGGGATCAGGTAGACCTGCTCTGGTCACCTGGTCAGACCAGTGTTCCTTGGGTGCTAATTCTATCTCTCACTATCTCCATCTCTTTGTCTATGTCTCTGCAGCATGGGTGGGAGTCTGCAACTCTACCTGATTTACACTGGAATGTACCTGGTACACTGAGACTTCTTCTTCTTCTTCTTCTTCTTCTTCTTCTTCTTCTTCTTCTTCTTCTTCTTCTTCTTCTTCTTCTTCTTCCTCCTCCTCCTCCTCCTCCTCCTCCTCTCCCTCCTCCACCTCCTTCTTCTTCTTCCTCTCTCTCTCTCTCTGTTTCTGTCTGTCTTTCTGTCTGTCTCTGTCTGTCTGTCTCTCTTTGTCTCTAATTGTCTCTATCTATGAATGTGATATCTAAGTCTTCATTGATCAGCTGGAATGGTATAATCTTAGAAATATCCCATATGCTGCTGTTTCCAATATAAATACAATCAGATGTTTCTTGTACTTTTGTGTAAAGTTTTAAGACTTCCTGGTGCTTCACTCATATTTTTGGTATGTTAGTTGCTGTAATTTTTAGCTTTTTTCCTCCATTTTTTAATCAAATTAAAAACAACAGTGTTTTATATGTCAATCCCTGTTCCCTCTCCCTCTCTTCCTGGTCTGTGCTACTCAAAAGTCCTACACATCCTATAATATTTTTCTACCCTGGGAGCATGAGCCCTTCCATGGGAAGTCTTCAAAATATTTCATATCCTTTGGAACAGTGCCAAGGTCCTCCCATGTATTCTAGACTGAGAGAAAATACAACTATCTGGAATGGACTCCCAAAATCCATTACTATGCTACAGATAAATTTTGTTCTACCAAATGAGGCCCAATAGATTTATGATGCCTCCTGACTGACACCCACATTCATGGAGTATGTATAATTTCCATGCTGGTTTCCCATTGATCAGTCTGGGTGCCAAGAGCTCCCCTTTGTTCAGGTCAGCTGTTTCTAAGGGATTAAGCAACCTGGTCTTGACCCCTTTGCTCATCACTCTAACTTCTCTGCAACTGGTTTCCAGTTCAGTACAGTGTATAGCTGAGTTTGTCTGCTTCTACTTCCATGAGCTGCTAGATGAAGGCTCTAAAATGAAACATAAGTTAATCATTAAGCTCATTATCAGAGGAGGGCAATTAAGGTTACCTCTTCACTATTGCTTAGATTGTTATCTGGTGTGATCCTTGTAGATCACCAGAAATATCCCTTGTGTCTGATTTCTCTTTAGACCTATACTGCCTCCCTTTCTAATGGAATCTCTTCTTTTGATCTGCTCTATTCTTCCCCGTACACATCCAGAAGCTTCTGTAAGGAATACGACACTGTCAGCAATACAAAATTGCAGACCAGACAATGGGAAAAGATATTCAACAACCCCATATCCCACAGAGGGCTGATCTCCAAAATTTGCAAAGAACTTAATAAGTTAGATTTCAAAACACCAAATAACCTAATTCAAAATTGTGGTACTGAACTAAATAGAGAATTCTCATAAGAGGAATATATAATGGATGAAAGACCCATAAAAAAGTGCACAACATTCTTAGCCATCAGGGAAATGCAAATGAAAACAACTTTTTAAATTCTAATAAGGAATTCATATTCATAATACATTTTAATAATTGAAAGAACATTCAGGGATAAAATAGAGGATTTCTGGACACACAAACAGATGGATAAATATTATAATCACATAATAATCTAAAAATTGTACAAAATTAACTTTTCAAAATAGAAGTGTTAGGCCCAAATAACCCAGACTATTTGAGATCGCAGGAAGGAGAGGTTTTAGAGAGACTAGTAACATCAAGCAACACTCGATGTGACTCTGTGTAGCTGCGATCTCAATGTTCTATTGAGAATATTTGAAGAGTACACAGAGAAGTTACTTACTTGTCCATTAACTCATAAATAATCCTAGCTTCTTTTACTTTTGGAGTTTTGCACAACTGTCCTGAAATCTGCAATCTTCATGGCGGTCCCGTTTTTAAACCACCATATTGTTTAACCTCAATGCATGCTGGTGTCTAAGGATGTACAATGGATATTGCTTTTGGGAGAATAAAAAATGTAAAGACAACTCGGTATTTCAGCATCATGGGGTTTCTCAGATCCATGATATTGGTACAAAGAATTCCAGAATATGTGTATAGTGACATATGCTTTGGCAAACTGGCCAACACAACTAACAGCAAATATAGGATACAAAACTGACACCCATGCTCACATATATTTCATTGTAAAAGCACAAAGATATGATACTTTTCTCTAGATTTCTAGTAGATTTGTTTCAGGAATACATTTTATAACTCATTAATAAGTTTCCATTATGTAAGTCACGAGCCTGCAGAAGCAACTTGATTAATTTTGAGATTTTTGGTGTGATACCTGGAAAAAGTCTACCTCCTCTGTGGCAGCAGATATTATATATTCTCTCTATATAAACACCAGTCTGTGAAACCGCTATTGTTGACAAATGTCCTTTATTTATCTGGACAAGTTTAGAGGACTCAATAGGAGATTTTTTCATGTCCAATGTCTGAAAAGTTTACTTATTTCTATATTTTGAGACAAGAGTCTTACCTGATCTCAATAAAAAATATGCCATCTATCCAGCAAATGGTAGTTTTAAATGTTCAGATCATTGGAATGTAACCTGTGGTAATCTCAGATTCTTTTAAATTTGTGTTGGGATGTATGTATTTTGGATAAGTGATCACATTGTTCAATCTTTCAACTTGGAAAGCTCTAATACTAGACATATCATCCTACATTATAATATGCAAGCATGATTTGGCGATGTTGTCTGAGTTTTTTGATTTGTAGATAGATCTCTCCCTCTCTCCTTTTTCTTTTATTTATTTAGTCAAACACTATGTTTTTCCTCTCTTTCTTTCCTCCTGGAGGAACAGAGGTTTTTATAGGAAAATTTTTTAATTATTAAAACAATTTTTACTTATATTTTTAAATTTCTTATTTTATGTTTATAAAGATTTATTATTAGTTCAAATTAGAACAAGCTTGCTTCACCTGTCAATCATTCTCCCTTTCATTTCCCTCCCCCAACCCTCAGCCAGACCTCCACTTTATCTCCCCTGAGCCTCAGAGAGGGTAAATCCCTCCATGGGATTTCCCCAAGGTCTGTCATATCATACTGGGTCTGGCCTAGGCCATTGCCCATTTGTCCATGCTGAGAGTGCATC